>NW_028262883.1:262974-286604 GCF_049901715.1 Pseudonaja textilis
GCACGCAGCGAGGTCGGAATGACCACTCGAGTGCCCCACAGTAGGCAACCCTGCAAACTGGACAGCTCCTGCATGCGAGTCTTAAAGGGTGCGAATTTGTTATCAACGTTGCCTCCCGGCCACCCCCTCCTCACCCAGTCGAGCACCTGGGCGAGCATTTGGTCTGCCTTGGTTTTGGCGGCGATGTCAAGGGCGGTGATGGGCAGGTCCAACTGGGTGATTTCAAAAATGGCATTGACAGGAGCTGGGTCTTCAGCCGGAGCGGGTAAGGGGCAGCGACTGAGCGCGTCAGCGTGGGATAGAGTTTTGCCCGGGCGGTGGATAAGTTTGTATGAGTAGGCGCTAGGAAAAGTGTCCACCTTGTCATCCGAGGGAGAGGACTTGAGGTGTCTGTTTGTCGCCGGCCAGTAGGCCCAGGAGGGGCTTATGGTCGGTGACCAGTTCAAGAAGTGGCCAAAAAGGAATTCATGAAACTTTTTCACGGCTGCAACAGCTGCTAGGGCTTCCTTGTCTATTTGGCTGTAATTTCGCTCCGTGGCCGAGAGCGTCCTGGAGAAAAAGGCGATGGGGGCCTCGGCGCCATTGGCGGAAGTCGGTGACTAAGGACCGCCCCAATTCCAAAGGGGATGCGTCTGCTGCCAGTACTAAAGGAAGGTTGGGGTCGAATTGGATGAGCACTGCCTCTGACGTAAGTAGTGATTTGACGGCGTTAAACGCCTGGTCTTCTTTGTGCCCCCAGTGCCACGGTGACTTTTTGTCTAGTAATCTGTGTAGGGGTTCGGCTACTGAGGCTTTATGGGGCAAGAAGGATGCATAAAAGTTTAGGAGCCCCAAGAAAGCTTGTAGCTCCGTTTTGGAGGTCGGTGTGGGAGCTTCGTGGATCGCCCTAACCTTGGACTCCAGGGGGTGAATGCCAGAGGCGTCAATTTTATAACCCAGAAAGTCCACCTGTCTAGTGGCAATGGCGCATTTTTCTTTTTTTAACTTGAGGCCATGCTGTCTGAACCTCTCTAACACTGCTCGCACTCTCTGGAAGAGTTGGGGTCTGTCCCTGGCCGAGACCAAGATGTCGTGAAGTAGGGTACTACACCAGGGAGGCCCTGTAAAATCCGCTCCATGAGGGACTGAAAAATACCCGGGCAACACTTACGCCAAATTGGAGACGCTTGCATCGGAAGGCACCCCTGTGAGTGACGATGGTCTGAAGTTCCGCTGTTTGGTTATCAACAGGGAACTGTTGATATGCTTGAGACATGTCCAATTTAGCAAAAATACTGCCTGGTTCGAATGTGTGCAATAAGTGCTGAATGACGGGCACAGGGTAGGCGCTAACTTGTAAATATTTATTGATTGTTGTCTTGTAGTCCGAGCAAATTCTCAGGCTACCATCTTTTTTGAGGGGTGTGACAATGGGCGTCTCCCACTTGGCGAAATCTGTTGGCTCAATGACCCCTTGTTTTAGTAGTTTATCCAATTCAGCGTCTAGTTTTGGTCGAATAGCAAATGGAACTCTACGTGGTTTTAATCTGATTGGGACTGCCTGGGGGTCAACGGTGAACGAGATGGGGGTTCCATTATAACACCCCAGCTCCTCGCTGAACACATCTGCGTAGTCAGCGAATAAGAGTCAGTGTCTGAGGTTGAGACAGCATGGACTCCTGTTAACCCTAGGCCGAGGTGGGGAAACCAATCGAGCCCCAATAAGGTGGGTAGATTGCCGTTAACTACCACTAGAGGTAGGTGGCCTTTAAAAGCTCTAAAACTGACAAAGAACTTGCCTCTGCCGATCACGGGAATGGCCTTCCCTGGTAGTCCTTCAGACCGAACTGGCATCTCTGAAGCCGGGTAGTAGATAGGCTGGGGTGGAGTCTCTTGAGGGTGTTCCACGAGATTATTGAGAGCGCTGACCCTGTGTCAACCTCCATGTGGCACGGTTTACCTTCTAGGGAAACGGAGAGAGAAATTTTACTAACAGAGTGGCAAGTACGCCTGGCAAGGCGGTGCGTGCGACAGTTTAATACTTGCCTCTGTGGTCCCGAGTGCGAGGATGGGGGTCTTTGTGCAGCACTTTGGGGGCTTGGCAGACTCTCGCAATGTGCCCCTCTTATGGCAGTTGTTGCAAACGGCTCCTTTAAACTTGCAGGTGGCCCTTTGATGTGATCCCCACAGGCTAGGCACAGGGTGATGTGCTTGGGTGGACCGGTGTATTCTTGTTTGGCCCCTACCTGCGACCGTCTGTCATTGGTGAGGCGATGGACATCGTTCTCATCGTTGTGGCCTTCCTCCGCTTCCACCTCTTCGGAATGGACTGGGAACGCTGCTAGCTTGGCGCTTGGGCCCTGAATTTCGGTGGCTGAGTTCGTTGCTAGCTCGGCTGCTAGGGCCTCCTCTACCGCTTGCGCGAGGTTGAGGTCTTTTTAGCTAGCAGTCGCCTCTGTAGGTTGAGATCCTTGACCCCACAAACCAATTGATCGAGGAGCATGTCCTCCAGGTATGTTCCAAACCCGCAGTGCAGGGCTGCTGTCCTGAGGGCGGCCATATATTGGTTGATGGTCTCCTTACTTGATTGCTTCCTCATTCGGAACGTGAACCTCCTGGCGATTTGTGAAGGCCTGGGAGCGTAGTGGTTTGTGAGGATCTCAAGCAACTCGGACCACGGAACGTTTTTTAATTCTCTCGGCGCCACGAGTGCTGCAGCGGTATCGTAAGCGGTGGCTCCGCGAGTAGATTAGGAAATAGATTTTTCCGATGCTCTCCCGCATCCGACAGGCCGACCGCATCGATGTAATGATTGAAACGGTTCTTATACGATTCCCACTTCTCTTCGTCTGGTTTAAACGCCGGGAATACTGGATTGGAACTCATGGTGCTGGAACGGCTGGGTTACCTGCGGGAGAAATCTCTCTGGGACTACGAACGCTCGTGAGTTACTAGTGATATCAGCTCTGGAGAGGTTTTTGCTACCCTCTCTTTCTCTCTCTCTGGGTTACCACGTTGGCTGCTAGCCGTTGGAGGTGTCTTGATTCGCGCCAAAAGTGGGCGTTAGTGACTCTCTACAGCGCTGTGCTGTGATTCCTACTGGCTCGAAATTCAAATGACACCCGTTTGAATTTCGCGCCAAATGCAGAGCGGCTGCGGCTCGCAGCGCTTCACTTTCCCGTAGCGAGGCTAACAAGCGGCTACAGACGCTTCTAACTATTTGACTCAGACCGCTTTCTCTGGCTGCGGATCTGCGTTTGCTCTTTTTGATCGCTCGTTTCGCTAGCTGACCGCTCTCTCTGGCTGCGGATCAGCGTTTCCCTTGTCGCCAGCCGATCGCTCTCTCTGGGCTGTAGATCGGTGGCTAGTGACTCAGCGGTTGCAAGGTGCTTCTGGTAGCCATCCCATCCTCGTCGCCAGTGTTAAGTTTGAGCAATGAGAGGCTGAACCAGAGCATGAGTGCAACAGTACTTTATTTTACAAATAAAGGGCTGACCGTGCTTGCCAAGCCTGGAACTGGCTCGCAGCAATCAGCAACCAGTTGGACCCCGCAGCCTGCTTTTATAGCTGGCTGCTGGGGAGAACCAACCAATGGGAATGGGGGAATATCGCCCACACAAAGTGAGTGGACCTGAGTGAGAACTCCTTGAGTCCTCAGGACATAACAGAACCTCTGGCTGGTAGGCTTGATTTGGTCCATAAGACCTTCTTACCAGGTTTACCATGACCATGTTGGAGACCCCACACCTTTTTATAAGCAGAAGATAGAGAAAAAAGAAAAGCTTCTTACTGAGAAGCAGAGGGGGGGAAAACATTGTTCTCTGTGTCAGACATTGATTCTTTTTCCTCATTGTGAAAAATCTTTACATTTATCCCTCACAATCACACCTCTCTTTTTTGATTAAACAGATCCGTTCTCATCAAACTTCCAAAGGAACAGATGGAATGAATGGTAACTCTTGCCTGGAGATACTTAGTTTTTGCAATTCCATACTGTGAAAATCCTGTTGATGAGGAACAGCCTCAATATTAAGTGGCAATGCACTTATAAGTTTCACTCCTAAAAAGCAAATTTTAATTCACAAGATGCCGCATCTAAAAGTTGTAAACACTGAAAACATCACCAAATAATCTCATTTTTTGCTGGCTGAATTTATATGTTTAGCATTGGCTTCCTGTTATGTTCCTCAACTGGCCTCATATCCTTTTTTCCCCTTCTCCTCTTGGCAACTTTGAATTATTTTTAATGCTGAACAAACATTAAAATTCAGATTTCCAGTGTGACATGCATGCTAACGAAGCCAAAAAATAAATAAGATTTCAAATAGCTACATGGTTACCTGCAACCTGCATTCTTAAAACTCTGGAGACAATTGCAGGTGTGTGTTTCAGCATAAGAGGTTATTATTAAGGCTTCTTCTGCTCTGCACACTGTTTGTAAATGCACAGAAGAGTCTTGTGATTGAAAAGGCCTTTTGAGTCCATTTTGAGAAACGGAGATCAATACATCTTTCATTTAAATGATAAGAGTTTGTGTATTCCTCCAGTACAGAAATGTATGCCGTATTTGGTTTGAACATTGTCAACAGGGCTTTATCCAGTCTGAGATCTCACTATTTTTCTCTTTAATTGTTTCTTTAAGGACGTTTCTGGATAGACAGAAGAAAGATACACCTGAAAACCAGGTATGTAAAGGCAAAAGCAATGACTGGTGATCCGGCTATATTCAATTTTCTTATTGGATCTGAAAACACATTCCCATAAGTATTATGTGGCTTAGGCAAGCCTGAATTTAGAATAATGATAAAGAAGGAGAAGAAGAAGAAGAAGAAGAAGAAGAAGAAGAAGAAGAAGAAGAAGAAGAAGAAGAAGAAGAAGAAGAAGAAGAAGAAGAAGAAGAAGAAGAAGAAGAAGAAGAAGAAGAAGAAGAAGAAGAAGAAGAAGAAGAAGTCATCAGCTGCAGAAGGCCAATCTACTGGGATCCACTCGCATAATCCGCCGATAGATCACACAATCCTAAAGACTTGGGAAGTGTTCAACTAGTGATTTGAGATACAAAACCCAGCATAGTTATCTCGTTTCCTGTGTACACTGTTGTTTTTTGTGAATAATACCAACAACAACAAAAACAACAACGACAACAATAATAATATAATGTGACTGAATGGTGGATTTTTAATTTTTTTTTAACAAATTTTATTTAGTTTTTCACATTAAAAACAAAAATCTCTTTTCAGTGGACAACATATTTCTGGGTCGTCACCTTTACATACAAATATGACAGCAATTATAAATTCATATATGCATACTTAATTCTATTATGACCTTTTCCATTCCAAATTTTCAGTAAGGAGAGAAACAAACAGATTAATTCCATCCTCTCAATCGAAACATCTTTTTGTTTCATTTCAATTATTTCAAATATAATCCTTTAATATTTATTTTAAAAATAAAGATAAACAATATGAGTTTGCCTAATAATAACAATAATGATAATAATAATAATAAAGTTACCACTGTCTCTCCTTGCTTTTAATAGTCTATGTTAACTTATTAATTTAGTTGGTTCTTTAGTCTGTCATATTCCCTTTCCATTACACATTCTTTTTATAAATTCTAGATTTAATACAAATTTTAACACTAAAAAAAAAACAAGTATAGGTTTCCCCCCTTTTACTGCTTTGAGTGTGACACCTCAATGATTAAAATATACCTTTATTCTCTCATCTTGATTCCCAATAAACCATTATTTTTAAGAAGTTAAAATAATAATCATTACATCTTTTCATTTGGATTCCGCAGCATATTTTCCCCCCTTGTTTTTTAATAAGGATTATCAGTATCAATATTACCCAATTTTCTGAATATTTTTAATTGCAGAAATATTCTTATTATTCTGTCACCCTGCAGAATCCCCTTTTTAATTCATCAACCATTATCTCTGAAAAAACAATTTTCAACGTTTTACTATTTCCGTATTTCTTTATTTCATGCACCTGTTTCTTACTGCTTCTCCACCCCCTCTTTTCCCCATATCTTTTCTCATTCCAGTTTGTATCCCTCTCTTTCTTAATATCTTCCTTTCCCCTTTTCTGCTGGGTCTTTCTGCCTTTCCCTACTTCACAGGTATTCCCTTTGATTGCCTTCTTAAATCTCAACTTTATAACCTTCCTTCTTTCCCTACTTCTTTGTAGTGTTCTTTGTGTTAATTGTCTTTTTAAAATGTCTTCTCCATGAGTCGACTCCTCCTCCTCTGAAGCTCTTTCTTCTTGTTCTTCAATCGTCATTTCCATTTTTCGAACACAGAGCAAAGTGATTCGCCTCTTTCCTGTAGTAATTCTCTCATATTTTTAAGTTCCATTTTTAATTCCCGAAGAGATATCATCATTACACACCCTTATATTTTATGATCATTAAAGTCCACACAAAAAACAACACTTTTACTTTCCTTCTTTCTTCTTTCAATTTTCTAAAGTTCTCAGTTATTCCAGCCCAGGGTCTATATCAAAAACATTAATCAATCCCACAGTCAGTCTTTCCTTGCTTTTTCCTTTATTCTGGTTCTGCTTTCACTTTCTAAGATTCTTACTTTGTTTCAATATTTCTTTAATGTTATATCCACACAAGTTCATTCAGAAACAGGATGCTTTCCGTTTTGTTTGAGCTCAAGTTTTTGTCAAAAGGTGGCACTCTCCATTATACAAAGTCTTCACCTTTTTCCCCTATTTTTTTATTTAGGGTTTTTCAAACCTCAATATTCCAGCACAGTCCAGTCTCCAATTTGTAAACTTTATTATTATTATTTTTTGACAAGCTTAAATTCAGGTTTATTTTATGCCTGTTCATTCCCAAAATATTTTAGTCCAATTTAGTTAAATCTTTAATTCCAGCTTCTTCCTTTCCCAGTTTGAAGCCTCGCTTAGCTGTCAAAAATATTTTCTTATGTTTTTTCCTGTTCCTTTGTAATTTCGCCGCTCACTTTTCTTTTCTTAAAAATTCCATATTACCTTAATCCCGGGGTAGTTTTATTTAGTTGTATTTCCCAGTTGTCCCGCTTCAGATGTTATCCACCTCTTTTTTCCCTCCTGCACAAATCTTAATCCAGCTGAGTCCTCCTCTTCGGGGTGGCCATTTTAAACCGCCACTGCAGTTGTCTTCGGGGGGAAACAGACCAAGCCCGGGGGGGGGGGGACATGCGGCTCCCCTCAACCTGGCTTGCAGCTTCCCCTTATTCCACCGCCCCTCCAAGGCAGCTTCAGCCCCTAATCATAATGATCGGGGCTCTCCAATGAAAGAGCATGGACCATAGCCACAGAGAGTCACGATTTACGGTCCGTCAGTGAGGAGGCTCTGCCTTCTTCCCCGGATTTTTTAAAATTTTGTAAGCTACCCAAAATCACTTTTGTGTGTTGGATGATTACTTAAATTTGTTGAAATAAATAAAAAATATATAATCCTCTCATTTTGGAAGTATATTAAACTAAATGGGCCTTCTGAGTAAATAAACTTCAGGATTGGGTGCAGTGTTTAACATAGGTTGACTTTTACTTGATAACTGAAGTCCATAGCAAGCTGTTGTACTCTCTCTAAAAGTAGCTGTTCCTGTTTTAAAGTCACTCACTGAGTTTAAAATCATTTAAGCCAGGCAGGATAATCACTCCATATTGTGGATAAAGGTGGCAGCTTCTCAGCTGTTCCTTCTGAATCTTCCAATTTCCCTCGCTTCTTAGCATTTCTTCTAGATCCTACAAGCCAATCAGTTGTCTTCAGGAACAGGAGGCACCCTTATTTTCTGCTCATGTAGAAGTAATTCAGAACTAGCTTCTCTGTGTAGAATGAGAAGAAGGCAATTGTAATAGCCAATGTCCAGGAGCCCAGCCTCTCCTATACCTGTGATTTCTAGATGACTGACAATTTGAAATGTTGAAATATATGCTATAGTATTTAGGAATAACACAATATTTTGAACTATTTGAAGACTTTTTATGACATAGTTCCCACATTGTGTCAAACTGTGGATGACCAGAAAATTGTTTATGGAATAAATCCCAATGGCTGGATTCACAAAACGAAGGGAAAACCTGAATGTGAGAATGTACTGAGTCAAATGTATAAATTGCATCTTACAGCTTTAGGTA
The DNA here is from genome assembly GCF_049901715.1 of Pseudonaja textilis. Taxonomy (NCBI): domain Eukaryota; kingdom Metazoa; phylum Chordata; class Lepidosauria; order Squamata; family Elapidae; genus Pseudonaja; species Pseudonaja textilis. The sequence goes on from NW_028262883.1 coordinate 271,092, forward strand.
TTTTTGTGTATTTAAAATTATTGCTAATGCATCTTTTAGGAGAAAAGTTTTGCTATAACCACTTGTGGCTTATTAAATATACCAAATATGAATAAACATGGCTTTTCAAGTTTTTCCAAGCATCATTTCCAGCTCTGTCGAACTCGTTAATGTGGGAGATAGCATGCATGAAGCAAGATCGGTCTTTTGCAAAGATCCCATATGAATAATAGTGACAATTCACTTAACCAGAGTTGTATGGACCAGGTGAATTGATAAAAGCCTTATTTCCATACAACATTAAGGCATACAATTATTTCACACATCATAATTAAACCCAAATTAAATAACATGTATTAAGCATAACACCACTTGCAAAGTTTAGGAATGTTAATACTGCAGGAATTTTTTTTAGCTGCAGCTAACTTCTACTGATCATTAACATTGATTAGCAGAAGTACAAAATACATTCCAGAATTCTCTATCATAGATGAAGAGGGAGCTAAAACTCATGACCTAATTAGGAGTCCACAAGTTTGCTCTAATTTGCAAGCCACAATATTCCTCCAGGAAGAACCTCCATTCTATAATTTGAAATTTGAATCTGAAATATAAATAAAATGATAATGCAACATGAAAATTAAAATCTCAGACTTAAGTTTTATTATCATTTTTTCACATCCTTTCCTCAACTTAGACTTCAGCAATTTCTGTTGAAAGGTCTCCTTGGTTTAAAGATATTTATCACTCTCTTGATGAAATATGGAAAAAACGTAGCAGTGATGCAGATCATGTTGAAGAATCCTCAGAAGAAGAAATATTCAGTCGTGACAACGCAAGGTATTTTTCTTTTTTTCCCTTTGGCACATATTACAAGAAAGAAATTCACAAAGCATGATGATGATGATGGTGATGAATTTAATCATCATCATTTAAGCCACCATGTTCATTTACAGCCTGGCTTCCTTTTACTGCTAACTCTTCCAAATGTAATTACATTCTCCAATGAATTCTCCTGTGTAGCATGACCAAAACAAAAATAGAGAGGGAATCATCCCTACCTTATATCTTTCATTGTAAAATTCTTGGAACAAGTTTGGATTTGCTCAAACTGAGATCACTGCAATGCGCTTTACATGGGGCTGTCCTTGAAGATCATTTCAACTGCCCTTGAAGGCAACTCAGAAGCTCCATCTGGCCCCAAAAGCAGTGACACATGCACTTCAAGGTTTGCCAATCTTATACCTCTATTATATGACCTGTTGGTTCCCAGTTTTCTTCTGGGTGTAATTCAAGGTCCTGGTTGTCACTTTTAAATCCCTACATGGCAGGAATCAGGATATTTGCAGGATCCCGTCTCCCTGACAGTGTCTGTCCTTCCTACCAGATCTGATAGAGTAGGTACCCTCCAGGTCCTTTGCTTGAAGTCTTGCCATCTAGTGGGAGCTCGGCTTTTTCTGGGGCTGTTCATACCTTCTCCCCTCAAAAGATTCAGCAAACCCAGGCACAGGGATGGAAAAAGAATATCTGGTGGTGAAATATCCCAAGGGGATGATTGAGGAGCCTGGTTTGTGTTTTCATTTTATGGTTTAATAGTTATTAATTTTATTGTTATCACTACCCAGAATTTTGTTTAAGATAGGAAGCCGTACAAATATTTCTTATAGAGGTAAATGTGTGGCATTCCACACAAATGCTTTCTTTCTTCTTCCATTGAAAAAAAACCATAATGTATCTGCAAGAATGAAGAATGTGTGCAGTTGGAGATGTTGCCCTTGCTGACTACAAGATTTGGATTTATCTTCATATACTGCTTCTGTGGTATGCTGGGGATACCAATTATCTTTTTTGGCTATAGCTGTTTTCTCTAAATATGGGATTACACCACGGCAGAGCCAATGTATGTAATATTGTTTTGAAAATAGATTTGTTTGACATACAAGACTTGTATGTGAATAACAAACCATACAAATTGCAAAAAGAAAAGCCAACCCTTAAATCTTATTGCTGCACAAGAAACCTGTAATTTCTGCTCTTCTTTATTTATCAGACTTCCAGAAATCCCTGGGCCTCTTCCTGTGGAAGGAATGTGAGTAACTACATAAAGCACAAAACTGTTACTAATGTTATTTCCTGTTTAAAATTTAGAGCACCACAACAATTCTTCTGCGTTTTTGTTGAAATGTAGAAATTTCTAGAGTACTGTTTCCAACAAATGTTTCCAGCACAATTGTGTAACTGAGCAGAGTTCAAAACATTGGAAGAATACTTATGGTATTTTGTTTAATTTTCTTCAAATTTTCAATGTATTTAAATATATATATATATATATATTTATATTTTAGACTCTGTATTATAGGAGATATCCTCTGCAATAATGTATTTTATTTTTCAATATAACTACATTTTCCTCTTATTTTAGCAATCCAAATGTGGAGATCTAATTCAATTAACATGTTAGAAACAGCTATAATTGATGAAGACCCAGTTGTTGCAGTAGTTTAGGTACCAGGCTAAAAACCAAGAGATGATGAGATCTAGTCTCACCTTTGGGCATTAAGCCAGGAGGGCGACCTTGGGTCAGCCATTCTCCCAGCCCTAGGAAGGAAGCAATGGCAAATCCCTTCTGATATCTTCCCAAGAAAACTGCAGGGACAATCCAGACATTTGCCAGCAGTCAACATTGATATGAAGACATGCACACAAACAGTGATTGTTAAATAAATATATCCACCCAAAATCTTTATGTAAATCCTTCAAAACCGGTTAACTTAAAAGCAGGAATGCCTCTTGGATTCATAACCAATTAAACAACTGTGCCTTTAAGATGTGCCTTTAAATAGTACAAGCTTTAAGGCTCTAAAAGAACTGCACTAGAAGTCCTTTATGTTGGGATCAAGTCCTATTCTGTTCAGTGACAAATCAAATTTTACATTGGCTAAAATGAGTTTGTTCTTCTATTGCATCCTGTCCTGTAGGATTGTTAACAGTTTCTTGAGGCATAGAAGAGACATGAAGCAGATGTGTTCCCAGAAAGCTAATCCACTTCTAGTACCAAAGTTAGAGACGTATTTGTTTATGTTCTTATTTGTTGGATATATATTTTTTACCATTTCTTTGCCTGTGGACTCAGTAGGAGTCTCCCCACTCATTTTATCCCAACAGCAACAAACCTGTGAGATAGATTTATCTCAGGAAGTGACTGCACCAAATCATTCAGAGGACTCCATGACATTTGTGGAGATTTGAATATGGGTCTCCCCACACATGGTCCAACAGTTTAACCCAGTTAACCTTTAAAAGTCATACTATGAATTATGAATCAACAAGCTGAAGCAGAATGAGAAACATTAAATAAATAAAAGTATATAAAAACCAAAGGCTTGAAAAATGGTCGAAGAATCTGCTTAGATGTTTTGGAAAAGCTAGACTTCACATTCAAGGAGGGTGAGGCCCTGGGTTTTGCAGCAAAACCATCTTAGGGTTCTTATGAGCAACTACACAATTGTTGCCACATTTAGAGAAATTCTGAAATGCTGGATTCACATAAGGAAACAAAAGTTCACCACTTTGTTCTTTATTGACCCCTTTAAACTTGGATTCATATCTGTTTCTGAATTATCTTCCTAGGGAAATATTGCCACCACCACCAGTGGCAACTGAACCTCCAGCTCTAACTCTGCCTCTAGCTGAACCTCCAGCTCCACCTCCAACTCCAGCTCCTGCTCCTGCTCCTGCTCCAGAGCCTGTTAAAAAGGGCAGTTCAAAGAAACTGTGAGTATCTGTAGAGTTATATGTGGGGGATAGTATTCTTTTACTTGAAGATAGATCCACCCATAGATTCACCCACCCATAGTTTCATTCAGTTTATGAAAGAGCTGTGGTGGCGCAGTGGTTAGAATGTGGTATTGCAGGCTAACTCACCGCTCACTGCCAGGAGTTCAATCCTGACGTCTCAGGATTGACTCAACCTTCCATCCTTCCAGTGCCAGCAAAATGAGGACTCAGATTATTGGGGGCAATTTACTGACTCTGTAAACCACTGAGAAAGAACTGTAAAGCACTGTGAAATGGCATATAAGTCTTAGTGCTGTTCCTATTGAATTTCTTAATCATATTTATATAAACGGATTGTTTTTCATAGCTGCTATACTAAGAGATGCCACTCGAAATTCCTAGCCCTATCTATAGGCAAGCAGACTATAGGATATTAGGTTTAATTTCCCCAGGAAAAAAAAAATCTCCAATAGATTGAAGGTCACGGTAGCCATGTTCCAGAGGACAATTTATCTATAGAATTTTGCTCGATCACAGAGCTTTTAAGATGGGGTGGGCTTCAAAACCGGTTCTCTGCCCGGTTGCTGGGTGGGTGTGGCCCTGGTGGGTGTGGCCTAGTCGGCCTTCTACACCATGGCGGGGGGGGGCATTTTTGCCCTCCCTCGACTCTAGAGGCTTTCCTTGAGCCTCCAGGAGAGAAGCGAAATGGCCTACCTGGGCTCTGAAGGCCTTCTGGAGGCCAGAAATGGGCATGTTTCCAGCCTTCCGGAGCCTCCCCAAGCCTCCATATGGGCCCTGCACTTACCTGACGTCCAAAAAGGGTCTCATGGAGACTCCTGGGAGGGGAGGGGTGGACGGGGCCAGCCAGGGGTGGGATTTGCCAGTTCGCTGAACCAGTCATTAAAAATGATAGCTACTGGAAAATTAGCTACCGGTTTGCCCAAACTGGGGCAAACCGGTAGCAGCCCACCCCTGTTTTAAGATATGTGGATGTCATCTCCCAAAAATTACCTAGCCAGCCATACTTAATATTAACATCTAAAGTTCCTGAGGTTGAGAAAAACCACTCTAAAACTTCCTTGCATTTTAAGAAGTTTGAAAAGAAATGAGCCATTATTCTTCCCAGGATAATGTATCACTAGGAAGGACGTAATCTCTGTTCTTCTGTTCTGTTAAAATATCTTTCTGTTCTTTGTCAGGTCTGAAAAAGAAACAACCACTACGGAAACCTCACCAACAACTGAGTGAGTAGTATAGTCTCTCAAGGATTGTTCTTTAACTTATAACTTTTTTTCCACCAAAATATTTCCTGGGAAGGATGCAATCTAGGTTGTAGCAGAGTTCTTTTTAACTTCTTCTGTTGTTTGTCAGGTCTGAAAAAGAGGCAGGCACTAGTGAAACCAGTCCAAAAACTGAGTAAGTTGTACAATTTGTCAAGGGCTCTTCTTCAACTTGGAACTTTTTTCCTCCAAGTTATTTCTAAGTAATGCATTTGTTTAAAATAACATCTAATTTATATTGTTACTATTGCAGTTTCATCATTATTAAAATTAACAACTCTACACACCTAACAACTTTCGCATATATAAACTAAATATAAAATATATTGCATGCAGAATGGTAATGCCCTAACACCTCCTGTACTGTAATAGTATGAAACAATCTGGAATAATAAAGCATCCCATTTGAAGTAGCTGAACGCATTTCAGATTCTAAGAGCGCTCTGAATTAAAAATTCAGAGTTCTTGAGGCACCTAGAGTGACCCAAGTTACATCACTGCTCTGAGAGCTGCCCTGGTGAATGGTTTGATTCTGGGTGTAATTCAAAGAGTTGGTTATTACCCCTAAAGCCCTGCATGGCATAGGTGCAGGTTACTTGAGGAACAGTGGCTGCTGGGATCCAGGAGAAGGACTTCTGCCCTCTGGGACAGCTTACCCTTGGGGTGAGATTGGCTGCCATCCTTCCGATCTTCGTTAAGGTCAGAGCTGAAGACCTGACTCTGCCAGATGGCCTGGGGCCCAACAAGAGCGCATCACACTGGAGGTGGCTGGTGAATTAAAAGGCAATCCCACATCTCTCCCGCTGTACATCCTCCTCCATCCCTCCCCATCTTTTATCTTTTGGTTATCTTTTATTTATTAACTTTGTCTTTGATTATAACCACTGGTATCATCTCAGAAATATTTAACTTTTACCCCGTAAGCCTCCTAGGGTTGCTTAGGAAGAAGATGGGTGGCAATTAAATCAAACAAATAAACAAATAAACAAGTAGGCTAAGCTGACCAGGTGAAAATAAAATATTCAACTGCTGCCAGAACAATACTTAAATTCGGCTTTTAATTTTTTAAAAAAACAGGGGTTCAGAAACAGAAGGAGAAGGAAGTAGCTTCAGTGTGCAAGTCAGGAGTGTTTCTCTTTAAGAAGTTTTGAATGGTTCAGAATGCATTTGAAGATCCACTTTTATAGGATCTTTAATATGTAAAACATCTTGCAATCTCATTTTATTTCATTGTTCAATAGTACAAAGAAAAAGTTCTGGTAGAAAATAGGAAAAGGAAGGAAGAAAATAGAAAAGAGCAAAAACTTTTTATCTTTTCCAGTTCTCGAGTACTGAACACCTATTACAACAGGGAGTAGATCTCCTTTCAGTGTATATTCGTTGTATGTTTCTGTTGCATGCATGTGGATGCAATTTCCTATCATTTTTATATCTATCTGATGCTAACAGATTGGAAGCTTTTTCAATTTTGCTTTTGCATTTGTATTTATATTTATATTGGATCCTATATTTACTCTTTGAAGAATACTCAGAAAACCTGCAGTAACTTATGGACAAACGACTCTTTTTAGAAATGAAATGCTTGATAAATTAATAAAGCCCTCTACTAGAGCATTATATAATTAAAATAGCATGAAATCTAAAATAAAACATTAAACAATAAAGCTACTATTCCTCTCTAAACATGTAAAATATAAAGAAGGAATGGAGATTTTTTTCCCTAGAAGATTTTCTTTTGTGTGCCTTCTTTGTTAGAAGGGACATAGAAAGCAAAGATATGTTTAGTGGTTATGAAAAATTAGCTTCAAGCTACAGTTGTTTTGGGTGATTTTCCTATGGTTGTCAGATCTAGATCTCCTCAAAGAAATATATGTCCTTTCTGAAAAATCTAGCCTAGCAACATTGCAATTTATAGAGAGTGTATAAGAATTTTCACATGAATACCTGATGTTCTAGATTTTCTTTTTTTTTATTATATAAATTTTTATTATTTTTAACATAAAAACACAACAACAAAACATAAAAGTATCAGCTCCCCATATTTTTGTACACACCGTAAGTCGGTTGGTCCATCGGTTTGTGCATTCACCTCATAGTCACAATTACAGTTACTTTATATAATACTCTTATCAATACAAATTTATAAATCCTAGTATCTCTATTAAAGAAAAAAAAAAAAATTTGACTAAACTTTTATTCGGTCATGCCTTTATGAGATAACTATATTTTAAATATTTTATTCTAAAACAAATCTTATAATCATACCAATTCTATCCCAAATATGAAAAAGAAAGAAACAAAGAAAACTATTATATAAATATAGTATCAAAAACCAATAAAAGGAAAGGGAAAATAAAGTCATTATTATTCCTTATTATCTAACTTTTATATTTTAATATTTCATCATTCAACCATTGATAGAAAAGATCCCAAACTAAATAAAATTGTTTATCTTCTTGCTCTCTAATTTCAAAAGTCAATCTACTCATCTCAGCACATTCCAAAATTTTCTTTACAACTTCTTCTTGCAATGGAATTTTCTCATTTTCCAATTTTTGCAAATACAATCCTAGCAGCAGTCAATACATTTACAATCAAATATTTCAACTCTTTACTATAAGTATCTGGTAGTATTCCCAATAGAAAAAACTCCGGTTTCAAGTCTATATGCTTCTTTGTCATTTTTTCCAGCCACATGTGGATTTTAGTCCAATATTTTCTAGCATCCTCACAAGTCCACCACATGTGATAGTATGAACCAGGTTTCTGATGACATTTCCAGCATTTTCGGATTTGTTCTTAAACATTCTTGCTATCCTTGTCGGGAAAATGCCACCTGTAAAACATCTTATACAAGTTTTCTTTATAGGCTGTAGACATTGTCATTTTATAATTTTGCGACCATAATTTCTGCCATTTCTCTAAATCAATCCCATATCCAAAATTCCTCCCCCACGCAATCATAGTTTCTTTAACTTGTTCTTCCTCAAGCTTAATTTGCAATAAATAACCATACAATTTTTAATCACCTTTTCATCAGTACCCATCAAAATCTTATCCAAGTCAGTTTGCTTATCATAAAATCCCTCTGCTTTGGAATCCTCATAGTACTTTGAATATATTTGCAAATATGAAAACCAATTCATCCGTATACCTTGTTCTTCCAATTTTTGCATCGATTTAAGTTCACCCTTTTCATCTAATAATTCCCCATAGTTAACTGTTTGTTCCTTTTTATAGATTATAGGATAAGAAAACGCTTCTATCGTCGATAACCAAACTGGAATTTTCAAATAACACTGTTTTTATCTTCTCCAATTCAACCACAGAGACTCCGTATATAATGCCTTCTAAAATACCCCTGTGTTTTAGTTCCCTTGTACCATAAAAAAGCATGCCAGCCCAACAACAAATCATGACCTTCTAATGTCAACAATCTGGTTTTCCTTAATGTTATCCATTCTTTAACCCACGTCAAGTTTGCAGCTTGGTAGTACAACTCCCAATTAGGCAGTCCAAACCCTCCTCTAAATCTAGCATCCTGTAAAAGCTTTAACTTTATTCTTGCTTTCTTACCTTGCCATATATACTTCTTCTTGCCAGCGGCGGAGAGGCAGCCCCATGCTGCTGAGGCCAGGGCGACTCAGGACGGAAGAGTTTGAGAAAGAGTTTGTCGGTTGGGTGAGAACTTCTTTTTTTATTTAATTTTTGAATTTGGAAAGTTTACTCTAATTATCTGAAGAAACCTGTGTGATTTTTGTTCTGTTTTTGACAAAATTGATTTAGCGAGCGTTTTTTAGGGAAAGCGTCAAAGAGAGAATCCATTTTTTTTCTTTTCTTTGCTTCGGACTCTATTGTTACTTATTGGATAACTGGACTGTTTTCTTTTTCTATATATTCATATGTTTTATTCTTCTTCTGGACTTTTTATTTTTATTTTTCTGGGCTAGAGGCTTCTCTTGATTTTGTTTGATTTTTCGGTTTTTGTTTTTGTGTATTACAACCGGCTTTCCCTTAAGAGAGGAGGGGAAAGTGAGAACTATGATACTTTGTAACACTGCCACCTAGAGGCTCGGAAATATTTTAAAAAAAGAAAAATAGACTCTTCTTCTCAAGGACATCCCCTGATAAGATAGAGAAAGCACTTTGTGGAATATTATTACAGGTGTCTTTCTGGATATACATGGCTCAGCTTTGAAGCTTGTGGGAAGAGAAGGGAGTTATAATTAGAGCCTTGGATAATTAAATAGAGTGCAGTGTTGTTGTTTTTTTGAGTTCTGCCAACCCCTTCACTAACATCAAGGTCCTGACTTTTAAGCTTGATTTATTTGCAAAGGGAAGCCTCTGAATTTTTTTTTTCTACTTATATTTTATTTTGATTTAACTGATTTTATTTTTTCTTTGCCTATTTGGATCCTGTTTTCTTTTTTTCCTTTTTTTTTTTTTAATGTACATTAGCGGACTATTTCTTTTTCCTTTTTTTAATTGAGGTTTTTTCTTTTTCTTTTTTTTTTTTTTTTCTGGCTGGACTAAGGTGTGGAATTTGAAGAAACTTATTTTTCTTGGTTTTTGTCTTGTTTTTGTTTTTCTCTTTTTCTTCTTCCTTCTTCCTTTTTGGCTTTGTCTTGTTTATTATTATTATTGGGTTTTTATTTTTACTGTTACTTTTTTTTATGGTTTTTTTTTTTTTTATTGGACTAAGGTCAGGAAGAATTTGAAGAATTTTTTTTTTTTTTTTCTTTTTTTCTCTCACTTTTGGCTTTTTTTATTGTTGGCCTTTTTACCTTGGATTAAAATTTCATATTTTTTCTTTTTTTGTGGATTAAAATTTGAAAAACTTGAAGAGTTGGAACCACTTAAAATGAGTAAGAAATTTATATCTTCGGTGCCTCTATGTCTGCTTCTGCCTCCCCACCATCTGGACAGCGTTCAATTCAGACATTGTTAAAGCAAGATAAAGAGAAAGAAAAAGAACAAGAAAGAGTATCCTTCAGATGATTATGCAAGGAATTCAAGATCTTAAGGTAAAAATGGATACTATTGAACAAAGAACAGGTAGGATGGAACAGATGATGGAAAAATATGAAGAGAGACTCCAAAATGTTGAAGAGGGAGGCAAACAAAGAGAGGAGAAAATTGGAAATATCGACAATAGATTAACAGCGATTGAACAAGAAAAAAGTGAGATGTTGAAGTGGGAGTTGGATAGATCAGAATTTTATCTTAGATTCCAAAATATAGAAGAAGAAAAAGGACAAGATTTGGTTGCGATAATGGTAGGAATCTTGGCGGAGCGCTCGAGATAACAGAAGAAGATGATGGATGGAATTGATGAGATATATCAGAGTTTTTACAAGATATGCGATGAGAAATAACCTACCCAGAGAAGTTCATATTAGATTTATTAAAAATCCTTGAAGACACAAATATTGCAAGTAGCAAGAGAGAAGCCACTGAAATACAAAGTAAAAGAAATTTTGGTTTTAAAACAAATACCTAGAAGAGTGAGAGAGATGAGAAGAGAATACCGATTCCTGACTAAAAGGTTATTGGAAAAGAGGTGTCTTACAGGTGGTTGATTCCAGAAGGATTGATGTTTACGTGGCAGGAACAGAGACATAGAATTGATTCAATTGAGAAAGCAGAACTGTTTTGCGCAGAGGTTTTTGGAGGCAGAGAAGGAGGAGCAGGAAAGGAGGTCCCATCAATTGAATCTCAAGAGGAACAAATGGAGGTTGGAAAAGAAGAAGGTGCAGTAGGTGGACAAGTGGATATTAAAGATCAACGTGAGGCAAGACCCACGAGAGTGGTTAAATCTAAATATAAAACATAATTATGGAAGAAAAAAATTGATTACAATGAATATAAATGGACTGAACTCAGCTGCTAAGAGAAGGAAGATTTTCCATAAATTAATGAAATTAAGGTTCGACATAATTTGTTTACAAGAAGTTCATATTAAAAAGCAACATGAACAATTGTTATTACAACCAAAATTAGGAAATTGTTTACCTCTTTGACACAATCCAAGAAAAGAGGGGTGGTTTTATATATTAAAGAGGCCATTCCAGCAAAAATGATTTATACAGATGATGATGGGAGAATATTAATGGTAGAAATAATGGACAATAATAGAAAGATACTTTTGATTGCAATTTATGCACCGAATGATAAACAGGAAGAATTCTATAGAAAATTACATACTAAGATTGCGAACTTGACTATGCTAATGTAATTATGATGGGAGACTTTAATGGAATTGTGGATAATAGACTTGACTATATTGCAACAACAGTAAAGCATAACAGGAAAACTCTTCCTAAATCCTTTTTAAAATGATAGATGAATTAACTTTAAAAGACATATGGAGAGAAAGAAATGATAAATCTAAGCAATTTACGTTCTATTCAAATAGGCATCTATCATGGTCCAGACTGGATATGATTTGGATCTCAACAGATTTAATGTCTAGTATTCAAGAAGTAAATATTGAAACAAGTACTTGGGCTGACCATAACCCATTGACAATTGAATGGAAGGGACAAAGGAAAAGATCGAGATGGACATTAAATAATTCTATTTTAAAGGATAAGGAATTTATACAATGGATGGAGAAAGAATTGGCCTTCTTCTTTAAAGAGAACAGAAAAGAAGACACCTCAATACAGAATGTTTGGGACACAATGAAGGCCTATGTTAGAGGCTTGATAATAGACTATACAAGAAAAAAGAACAACAGGAAAAGCGAACTCTTAAAGCCTTGGATGATGAATATAAGGGACTTGAAAAAGAATTACAGAAAATGCCACACAGAAAAGATGTTAAAATGAAACTGGATATAACTAAACATAAAATGGATTTAATAGAGAAAGAAGAACTGGCACAGAAAATTAGGAATGCTAAACAGAATTATTTTGAGGATGCAAATAAGCCAGGTAGATGGCTAGCATACAAATTGAGAAAGGAGAAAGAGTCGAGGAAAATACGCAGTTAATAGCGACCAAGGTAAAATTTGTTATGGCAGCAAAGAAAAAAAGAGATTATTTATGATTTTTATAAGCATTTGTATAAGAAAGAAGACATTGATGAGGAGAAAGTTAAACAATACCTACAGAATGCAAATCTACCTAAGATACCTAAAGAGATTGAAGAAATGCTAGAAAGTAATATAACAATGATGGAGTTAAGTCAAGCACTTAAGAAACAAAATAATGGAAAGGCACCAGGTCCAGACGGGTTTCCTGTAGAATTTTATAAAACCCTTCAAGAATCACTGTGTATTCCACTGTTAGAAGTTATGAATGAAGTTATGTTAAAAAGATGATACCTAAAACATGGTCAGAGGCTTACATTACACTTATTCCAAAGAGGAGGCGGACCTACTGCAAATCAAGAATTATAGACCGATTTCTTTACTAAATGCAGATTATAAAATTTTTGCTTCAATATTAGCAGAAAGACTTAAAAAGTACTTGAATAACTTTATCCACCCAGACCAAAATGGGTTTTTGCCAAAGCGACAAATCAGAGACAATATGAGAGTAATTCTGGACACCCTGGAATACTATGAGGCACATCCTGAAAAGCAAATGGCTTTGATATTTTAGATGCTCAAAAGGCATTTGATAACGTGAATTGGAGATTTATGTTACTTTTAATGGAACAGATGGGCTTTGCTAGAAGATTTATTCAGGCAATAGAAGCAATTTATAATGAACAAACAGCTAAGGTAATGATGGAGGAGAATTTACAGATCCTATTAATATAAGAAAAGGCACAAGACAAGGTTGTCCTCTTTCTCCCTTGATATTTGTATTGACTTTGGAAGTGTTGAATAGAAATATTAGAGAAGATAAAACTATAAAAGGAATGAAAATTAAAAGGAAGAATTTAAACTACAAGCCTTTGCAGATGACCTAGTCTTTATTTTGGAAGACCCTATAGAAACAGCCTCGAAACTGTTGGAAAAGATAGAGGTCTATGGGAGGTGGCTGGTTTGAAAATAAATAGAGATAAAACAAAGATTTTGTCAAAGAATATGTTGTTGAAACAAAGGGAAGAGTTGGCAGAACTGTTAAAAATTCAAGTTACAAACAAGGTTAAGTATCTGGGGATATATTTGACATCAAGATGTAGTACATTGAAGGAGAATAATTATATTAAACTTAAACAACAGATAGCTCAAGACTTGAAAAAATGGGAGAACTTACAATTGTCATTAATAGGAAGGATTTCAACAATTAAGATGAACATTTTACCCAGAGTCTTATTTTTGTTTCAAACAATACCAATTAGGCTTGGAAAAGAATATTTTGAGGATTTAAATAAAATTGTTTTGAAGTATATATGGCAAGGTATGTTCTAGATTTTCTTAATATATTTAGTTTGGGGGATCATATTTTCCAATGTATGTTAAAATATATAATGATGTTTTCATATTACCTTGGTTTAATAGCATCTGGAAATGCAGATTTAGAAATCAGTCACTTTCTGTCAAAGAAGCTAGTATCTTGCAACAGAATTAGCAACGGCAATAGCACTTGGACTTGTATACAACCCCGCAGTGCTTTACAGCACTCTCTGAGCTTTTTATAGTGTCAGAATATTGCCCCCAGAATATGGCAGCAATGCCAACCTTGAAAAGGGAAAAGGATGAGTCAACCGTGTGTCAGTCAGGGTATAACTTTTGGCTACGGGCAGAGTTAGCTTGTAATACTGTATATCAGTAATTAGCTGTACTACTCAGGTCAGAAAGTACTGCAAGGTGCAGGAGGAGGCTGAGTTGGCAAACTACAGAAAAAGATTCCAGGATTGTTGAGAAAGGGTAGGAAGTGAAAAACAAACAGAAACTTAAAGGACTCATTAAAATGTCTCAATAGACAAGATAATATTGTGTTCTGCCTGTTACAATTCAGGATTTGATACAAGAATATGCACCCTGATCTGTATAACCAATTCACAGATGAACCTCAGAGAATATTGTTGTGGATTGAGCAATGAGAGGCTAGACCAGGGCATAAATGCAACAAGACTTTATTCAAGGAATAAAGGACTGAACGTGTCAGCTCTGCTGGGAGCAGGCTTCCAACGAACAGCGACTGACCTGACCCTGCAGCTGGCTTTTATAGCCGGCTGGCGAGGGGAGCCAGCCAATGAGGAGCAGCAAACGCCCCCGCAGCATGAACGGACCTGGTTGGGAACTTTGGCAAGTTCCAGGGACATAACACCCCTTCCCCCCAGATGCGAACACGTATAGTCATTTAAATAAGCGGGTGGTCTGTGCTGGCACCCAGAGCGTCGTAACTCGGGTGAGTCACTAAGTGACTCAGAGTTCGAAGAAGTTGGTAGGGTTGGTGATGGAGTGCTGTCTTGCTCGGAGGTCTGAGCTGGTACCGGTGGAGTGCTTCTGGCCGGCGATGCTGTGGCTCCATCAGATGGCACAGGTGGAGGACCCATCGGGCAGTCTCGGTCTACTGCCTGCTCCCTCGGCTCAGGTGATGGTGGCGAAGAGCCTCTGGAATGGTCTCCGATGAGAGTTTGGTGTGGTACCTGGGGGCTGACCTGTGCCCACGATTCAGCACTGGTGAGGGTACCCTAGCGCTTCCTTAGTTGGTCCAGGTGCCTTCTCCAGATGCGGCCGTCTTCCAGCTGGACTCGGTACAACCTGGGACCGGTGATGGCTACAATCTCCCCTGGTATCCACAGCGGGTCTCCGGCGTAGTTCCTTGCAAAGACATGTTCCTGCAAGACAAAATCTCTGACCCCCGTCATTGAACCAAGAGGGGTGTCAGGGCAATAGTGAGGGTGGAGCCTATCCAACACAGTTCTTAGGCGTCTACCCATCAGGAGTTCAGCCGGGGATTTGTTGGTGACCATGCATGGGGTTGAGTGTTGGCTTAGTAAGAAACGGGAGAGTCTGTGATGCCAGTCCTCTTTGCTGAATCTGGCTAACGCTTCTTTTGTGGACCTAACGGCTCTCTCTGCCAATCCGTTGCTGGCAGGATGAAAGGGAGCCGTGAAGATGTGTCGAATGCCAAGATTGGTGGCAAAGCGGCTGAATTCTGTTGAGGCAAACTGGGGACCATTGTCCGAGACTATAGTATCTGGTAGACCGTGTGTCACGAATAGACGGGTCAAGGCCTTGGTAACTGCTAGCGTGGTGGTTGTGGATAGTTGGGCCACATTGATCCATTTAGAGTATGAATCCACGACCACCAAGAAGGTTTTGCCGTGCATTGGTCCGGCTAAGTCAATGTGAAGTCTCGACCAAGGCGCGTTGGCGCTCTCCCACTTTGTGGGGGTGGTGACTGGAGGGGATGGTCTGGATTCCTGACAGGGCTGGCAAGAGCTTACCCACTTGACGATGTCGTCGTCCATGCCAGGCCACCAGACATAACTTCGAGCTAACGCCTTCATCCGGACGATGCCCGGGTGGCCCTCGTGCAGTGCCTCTAAGACTGGCGTGCGAAGTGAGGCC
>NW_028262883.1:286704-311708 GCF_049901715.1 Pseudonaja textilis
TTTACCAACTCTATTGGACTTGTGACAAAGCAAAGAAATACTGAAGTAAGATTTATATTTTAATGCAGAAGATTCTCAAAGTGGGTATGAAAATAAGAGATTTTTCTTTTAGGTGTAATAGACAAAGAGATTGAAAAACAATCTCGAACTTTGCTGTTATATATGTTGAGAGCAGCAAGGATGCTCTTTGCACAAAAGCGGACCGACATTTTAATAGCCACAATGGAGAAGTTGTTGGAAAAACTGATGGAAATAGCAGAGATGGCAAAATTGACTGCTTTAATTAAAGAAAAGGTGACACACAACATTGTTTCTACTTGGAAACCACAGCTGGATTTTGTTCTTGAGATAGAAAAAATGAAACTTAGACTGAGTTTTATTGATTACATAAGTTTGTTGTTATAGAATTTGCATATTAAATTTGTAAAAATAAAAAAAGTTGAGCCTGTAATATTTCCATTTTATGTGACTATTAAAAAATAAGAAGTCAATTATATTCTTTCTTTTTTCCCCTTTTCCTCTTCATTTCTTTCTCTTCTCTTCCCTTCCCTTCCCAACCCCAACTTCCTACTATACAAAGGATACAAAAATTTGATCGTATTGTTTTTTATAGTCAACTCTTCCTGGAGGCCCAAAAGGAAACCCTCCCACCTGCAACTCAACCTGCTCCTTCTTCTCCTCCGCCTGGCTCAGCAGGAAGCCTTCCACCAGGGCCACCGCCTGGGAGCTGGTCTCTGCTCCACACTCTCGCACCCAGCTCTGCATCTGCAGGGGAAGAAGCGCCAGGAACTGCTCCAGAACAACCAGGTCCAGCATCTGCGCTTTCGTGTGCTTTTCTGGTCTCAACCATTGATTACAAAAGTAGTGGAGTCGGCTGCAAAGTCCTCGGGGACCTTCATCCTCCTGATATTGGATGCTCCTAAAATTCCAGGCATGAGGTTGTGAAGCGATGGTTAAATCTTCCAGCATCTTCTGCCCAGTTCTTGCCCAGATCTCCCCATGGATTCCAGACTGAGCACCAGAAGGGCTTTTTCCGGTTCCCCCACTTGCTAAAGGAAGGCTTGCCATTCTTTCTCTGTCCTGTAACACAATTCCAAATGGGTGCAATGAAACCTGTGTATCTCCAAACGCTTTTTCATTCATAGCAATGTTCACCTAGCCATGGGAATACCAGAACAAGCCATTAAGCCCTCTTTGCCAAAGAAATAACGTTGTCTCTAAAGAAGATGCACAAATGACCTCCATTTTGTGACTCTCTTATAGAAAAAAAGAATATATTCAAATAAGCAGAATGTAGTGGATTGGACCCATTCATCAAGACTCATCCCCATAGAATTAATATTTTCTGAGCTTGTAATATGATTACTTCCATCAAGAAGATTCAGTGCATATGGAATTTGGGAACATTTTGATTTGTTTTCACTCTGAAGAGAGACTTACTTTTTAAAAATCTATATTTACTTATAAACAGGGTTCACCCAACATACAAAAACCAGAACAGGTTAACAAAGCATGAAACTTCAATTCCCATAAAATGAAATGCCAGTCAGTTGACCCTGGTTTAAGATGCTGGTTTCACTATCTTCCTAAAACAAAATGAACTGCAGGGGATCCAAATCTAGTGTCATCCTTCCAGCACACAGTGAGAATGTGGGCATCATCTTTTGCCTCTCTTCCTTGCAAACACACTTATTTCTTGCTTGAGATCTGCCATACAAGCTCTCCCCCCTCCCCCTCCCGAACCAGGAATTTCCCAGGAAATGGGGTGTGAAGGACTATCCAGATCACCCCTTTTCCTTTCTGGGGAAGTGGACTCTTGAGGGCAATATGCATAGTCTGCGTTTCCCTGTGCTTGTTACAATCATGGAAAAGGGCGGTAAGGAAATGGGATCTGGGGGAACCTCCCATTCTTGAGACTCAAAAGACTGAACCTGGATGAGAACTTAGCATGTGTCCCTTCGTTCTCCAGCATGAGAACCCTTTGTCTCCCCTTGCATGAGAAGAACTGCCCCACCCTACACCTACCTTTTCCAACCTCTGGATCTTTAAGACTTTCTTTCCGCCTTTCTAAATTCCTGCAAAGCTGAAAGGGTTAAAGTGAGAGAGTCCAGTATCCTAGAAACGCAAAACTTAATGATGTCACTGCCTCCCCAATTTGTAACAAGGGCCCAAAACTGAAGTGCTCCCTCTGGTGGATTTTCTGTGCACGGAGAGTGCTTGTGCAAACAGCGGAAAAACGGTGCATTTCCCATGAGGGACCAGGAGGCGGCTCCTTAACCGGAAAGCTTTCCCAATCCAACTGCTTTTGGCAATGTTATACTGTACTTTAGTAAAGAGCACTGCATTTAAAGTACTCCTCGTATTAGAAAAAACATATCCTAACAAGAATCTCATTTAAATTTGTTGCTCAGGAACAAAAGAATAAGTCAACCCAAACAAGAAGGGAAAATGAAAGTGACTCCCCAGCTTGACTTTCTGAAGAAAGGGAGAATACAACTCTAATACATTTCTTTGTCTTGTGTGAGTTGGAATTGTGACCACTCCTTCAGCTCTACCATAGGGATAAAAGAACTTCTTTCTACTCTTCCCTGTGAAGGGAGAATTAGCAACAAAAAAATTGGGCTCTATTCTCAAGGCTCAATATGTGAGTCGAGGGCTATCTGTAAAAAGGAAAATCAGCCAATTTCCTGAGGGAAAGGGAAAATACTAATCTAGTTAGTGAACATCCTTTTCAATGCTTTTTCAACTACAGCAATGTTTATCTAGTCCGGAGAATCCCAGAACAAGCCATTAAGCTTTCTTTGCCAAAGTGATAGCTTTGTCTCTACACAAAGACCAACAAATTATCTCCATTTTGTGGTTCTCTTATGGAAAAGGGAATAAATTAAAAGAATAAGAAAGTAGTGGATTTGACTGTTCAACATCATCATCAATCCCCATAGAGGTACTTTTCTGAGATGGTAAATTGATGACTTCCACCTAGAATATTCAGTGTATTTGACATTCAACAAATGATGAAAATTCAGTCCACATAAAATGAAATGCCAGTCAACTGACCCTGGTTTAGGATGCTCCATTTCTCTTTCTTCCTACACTCAGCCATGCAAGTTCACACAACATGCCCTGAACACAAACAGGTCAACAAAATCGAGGGGATCAGTTCACATGGAACACAAAGGCTTAAAAGCACACAGCTTAACATGAGGAGCTGGTTCACTACAGGAGCCTCCTATGACAAATTGAACTGGCACCAAACCTACTTTAGTGTCACTCAGCACATAATGAGAATGTAGGCATAATCTTTTGCATCTCTTCAGGGGTGGGATTCAAACCGTTTCGCCACCAGTTCAGTGGGCATGGCTTGGTGGGCTCACTTTGCGTGTGTGCATACACTTTGCGCAGGCGAAGAGACACTCCACCTCACCTTCTGCAAGCTTGCACTCTCCCGGTAGTTTCAGCAGCTGCCGCGTAGCACTCTACTGTGTCGCACAAAGCCGCTGTGCTTCCAAAACACAGGATAAAGGTGAGTATGGGAGCCTGGGTGGGTGGGTGGGCCCAGGGGTGGGAATCACATTTTTTAACAACTGGTTCTGTGGGCGTGGCTTAGGTGGTAGGTGTGGCTTGGTGGTCATATGACCGGATGGATGTGGCTTGGTGGTCATGTTATTGGCTGGGCATGGCCAACTCAATATCACTCACATCAAGGCACGCATCTTCTCGTCTGGCCTATCATGACTGTGGGAATGCTGCAACAGTCATAAGTGTGAAAAATGGTCATAAGTCACTTTTTTCAGTGCCAGCGTAACTTTGAATGGTCACTCCACACAAGCAAAGTACCAGCAAAGGAGGAGGAAAAAACTCCAGATAAGTTCCTGAGACAGGAAGTCTAGTCCTGCCAAGAATGTAATAAGGGTTAATGGAGAGGTAGTTTCTGTAAGCAACACCAGAATGTTTCCTTCCTGCCTTCCTTACAGGATTAGGCCAGTAATTTCTTCTAACAACTGGTTCTCCAAACTGCTTAGAATGTTAACAACCAGTTCTACTGAATAGGTGCGAACTGCTAGAATCCCACCCCTGGGTGGGCCCAACAGCAGACCGGAATCTCTTCGCAGTGAACCGGTTTGGTGGCAGCTGCTCTTTGGAGCTACCTGTTCTATAGAAGTGGGCCAAACTGGTAGCATCCCACCCTGCATCTCTTTCTTGCTAATCTTTTCTGATTTTCTGCTCAAGATTTGCCATGCAAGTCCACCCACTCTCCTTAGCCAGCAGCTTTCCTGAAGAAATGGAGCAGAAAAGACTATCCAGTTCCCGCCCTTTCTTTTCTGGGACCCGAATTTATTCCTCATCTGGAGCCCTGCTTTCCCATCTGCCTGTCAGAATCATTGAAAAGGGTGATAGGGAAACATGGGATCTGGGGGGAATCACCCATTCCCAAGACTCAAATGATTGAATCTGGATGTACAGACAGAATATAGTTCTGGGGGAGCTGACCAACCAGCTGGGTGAGTGGAAAGGTTCTTATAGGGTTCTGTAACTTTGAAGTTTGGGATTTGTGCAATATAGGCTTTGTATTCTGAAAGGGAGTTGGGTAATTCTCATTGTAGCTGATGGCTATGTCCTGTGTTAGATTTTTGGGTGAGGGGGCTGCTTGCTCTGACCCTATCACTCTGCTTTTGTTAGCTGTCAAAATTGCTGTAGGGATTTTTGAAATATCTTGTCTTGAATGGACTTCTGTAGGCAGTATTTGCCTTGCTTATGAATGGGGCCATCTAGATAGTTGGCTTCCTCTTTCATTAAACTCATTATCTTCTTAAGTGCCTGCATCGGTCTGCAGTTACAATGTTTTCTTTAGGTGTCAGACTGGAATGAATGGGCTTTAGACAGGTTTTTTTTAATTAGTATCTTGATCTTTTGGCTTTTCTGACACTTTTCCTTATGGCTAATATTTCTAAGGCTTTTTGTTATGGTTAATATTTTTGGGATAACGGGGGATTGATTTCTTCTTACATATGGGAGGAAACCCTCCCCCCCCCCCAGGAGCCTTTTTGCACCTCTGGCTCTCTTTCCTTTAAGATGTTCTTGTGGCCTTTTTAACTGATTGTGAAGCTTAAAGGGTTAAGGAGAGGGAGTCCAGCATCCTAGGGAGGCAAGTTTTATGATCTCACTACTTTCCAAATCTGCAACAGTGGCCCAATGCCAAAGTACATGATGTTCCCTTCTCTTTGCAGAGTCAACACCCTGGTGGATTTTCTGTGGGCCAAAGGTACTGATGCAAAAAGTGGTGCATTTCCCATGAGAAATCAAGTTCTAACTGCTTTTGGCAGTTGTAGAAAGTTAGCACCCACCCCTCTCCTAGAAGAATGCAATATTTTAAGAAATATTAAAAAGGAAGAATATTATATGGATGAGAAATAGAGAAATACGTTTTTTTAGAGGGAGAAAGCAGCCCCCACCTTCCTTAATATCCCATAGCAGATGTCAGCATTTACAAGAGATGTCCATAAGCAAATACCCTCACCCAAGATCCAAAACAGGTGGGAAGCCATTAAGACATAAAATAGGAGTTGCCTAACACCCTTTCAGAACACAAGCCTCTTCATTGCATCATCTCCCAGCAGCCCAAATTTTAACCAAACTTAGCCCAGATAAACATGACCCCTACATGGCCGCATGGGAATCTAACAACAGCCAATAGAATACATGTTCTTGCACAGGAACAGGAAGCTCAAATACAAAGCCCAAGAGAAGGTATAAAAACCTCTCACTTTTAACTCCATCTGTTCAGCTGCCCAGAGCCACAAACTCATGTGGTTCTGCTTCATCATTAAACCATCTTTCCAAGCAGCCTCCATGTTTCCAGGGTCTTTCTCCCGAATTGGAACTCAACCAGATAGATATTTCTTCCAACACAGTGTTATGATTCAGTAAAGAGTATTGCTTTTAAAGGTACTAGTTTTATTTTAAAAAAAACATTTCCTAGTTAGAGTCTCACTTAAATTTTTGTTGCTCAGAAATAACTATTTTCCTGACGGTTAGAACAATAAATCAGTGGAACAATTTGCCTCCAGAAGTTCCAACACTTTTTTAAAAGAATAGATTGGACAACCATTTGGACTAGATCTCCAAGGTACCTTCCAACTCTGTTATTCTATATTCTGTAAAAGAATAACTGAACCTAAACAAGAAGGAAAAATGAAAAGTGACAGTACTATGCAGGCCAGCTTGAGGGAGAATACAAATCTAATAAGTTTTCTCCTCTTATTTGAATTGGAATTTTAACCACTATTTCATCTCCACAGCAAAAAAGAGTCAGACAAGGAATAATGGATGGAAACTGAACAAGGAGAGATTCAACCTGGAAATGAGGAGAAATTTTCTGACAATGAGAGCAATCAACCAATGGAACAGAAGTTGCCTTCGGAAGTTGTGGGAGCTTCATCACTGGAAGCTTTCAAGAAGAAACTGGACTGCCATTTGCCAGAAATGGTGTAGGCAGGTTTCCTGCTTGGGGGTGGCTGGGTGGGTGTTGGACTAGATGACCTACAAGGTCCCCTCAAACTCTGTTAATCTGTTAATCTCCAAGGTTCTTTCCAACTCTGTTATTCTGTATTCTGTAAAAGGATAAGTGAACCCAAACAAAAAGGAAAAATGAAAGGCTATATAGACCAGCTTGACTTTTTGAAGGGAGAATACAAATCTGTTTCCTCCTCTTACTTGAATTGGAATTTTAACCACTATTTCAGCTCCACAGTAAAGAAGAGTCAACATCTTCCTACTCTTCCATGTGAGGGAGACACAATTTTAAAATACATAAATAATAAAGTAGGAAGTATTCTATAGATCTCTATGGAAGCCTCCTTCTACATAATGAAGGTGTTGAAGTAAGAGGCAAAACGAAAAGAAATGAACATGATACACCATGAGGTGTTGTTGTTCTGTGAAAAACACTTGAAGCCCCCCAATGTCCATCAGTGAGGCTGCAAAGTAACAAAGAAACAACTGTCACAAATAACAGGAATAATACCCTAGGTTTAAGACACAGGATTTTTAGTTCACATTTCATATGTGCCTAGAGAAAAGGCAAAGTGATAAAATCAGGGAAGGCAAATAGTGAAAAGTGAACATAAATATTGTTCCATACGGGGGTGGGATGAGAGAAAAATATTATGTTACTCTTTTATAATATGATT
This sequence comes from Pseudonaja textilis, assembly GCF_049901715.1. NCBI lineage: Eukaryota > Metazoa > Chordata > Lepidosauria > Squamata > Elapidae > Pseudonaja > Pseudonaja textilis. The sequence continues at coordinate 293,895 of NW_028262883.1, forward strand.
TTACATAGTTTTAAGTATGGTTAAGCTAGAAGATTCCTCTCTACTGCTTCTGTTACCTGTAGAACCCCCACCCTAAAACCCAAAATGTGTTCAGTTACAAGGACATGATGAATTGTTACAATCTTCTTGGAAAACAGGAAGATCCGCCCTGGGCTAGGCAACAAGTAAATAAGATAAGGGCATCCTCCCAAGGTAAAGCCCAGCAGTGAAACAAGATAAGACACCGAGGCACAGAAAACAATGTCATGTTGACCCTTAAGCCTATAGTTTAGCTCATCTTGTAATGTAAAAAATAATAAGGGGGTGCGGGGGGGTGGCTCTTAGGCGTGGCATGTTCTGTGCAGGGGTATAAATGTATTGTCTGAATATGGTGTTCTCCCCAAAACTGGCTCTTGCTTGGTGTCGAAGCCGATAAGTCACTGGACACAAGGTGTGATACAATATACTTTTATTTTGGTACCTAGATATAAGGACCCTGGCTCAAAAGCTAACCAAGGGCCCCGATTACAATCTTATGATTATAATCTTACAGCAAATTTTATAGTCAAGGGGTGATCACATTCAGCCCTTTGCCCTTCCCCCATGCATAACAGATAATATTGATTGGTTATTTGGATCTCAGCCCCCCTATATAACTAAATGTCACATCACCTGTGTTTCACCCCAGGTCACGGGTATCTTGCAAAGTGTTCTAGTTTCATGTGCCAGCTATGTGGTTTGGTGTTTTTTTCTTATAAGCAAGCTATTCTTGTTCCTAATATCCTGGCTAGAGGTTTAAGGTGTTAACTTCTGCCTCGCTAAGAATGTGCGGTTCCAACCCCTTTCCTATTGCTGAGCAGCTCAAAGCAGCACCCCTATTCCCCGCAACCCCCCTCCTTCCGCAGAGAAAAGTAAAAGCAGTTTTAACTTTGTCTGAGGCAGCACCCCCACTCCCCCATGATCCCCCTCCTTCTGTAGAGAGAGAGAAGACAGGAAGGAGCAAGGCTGCTTAAGGCAAAGAAATGAAGACAAGAGAAAATGTTTTATCAGAATTCATATTCTTCCCTCTCATGTCCATTCCATCCATACCTGGGTCCTATCTCCACATATGACCCCTTCCTCTGATCCCCAGGGCCTCCTCTGTACATATATTCCATCATCTGATCCTTCAATGGAATTTTGCTCTCCTTGGACTCGATCCACTTTGGGAAGGGTCTTGGAGGCCGCGCTTGCAACTGCCTTTTCTTCCATAAACCTTTGAAATTGTACACCAGACTTGTCTTCGTATTGTGAGTATAAATTTATTGGGGGTCTTATATCACAGCACTGATTTGTGTAGGGGTTACGTAGGGAAGACATCTCAGGATGTATGAGCCTGGAGGGAGGAGACAAGATGGCCACACATTAGCAGCTCCTGAAATAAAGTTCTGGCTTGTGACAGGCCTTATCCCTTCTGCCTGACCCAAAAATGCCATCCAGAGGGAAGAAAGAACCTGGACCAGTCCCAGCAATGATATTGGGACCCATCAATCTGCAGATCATAAGTAAAGAGACAAAAGCATAAGTAATAAATTCTCCACCAGCCACAAAACCTGAGGTTCCAATGGTTTGAAGAGATGCCTCTGGATATGGAGGCAGTGGTGGGATTCAAATCGTTTAACAACCAGTTCTCTGTCCTAACGACTGGCTGGGTAGGCGTAGCTGTGTGGTCATGTAACTGGGTGAGTGTGGCCAACTTGACATTATTCATCACACCCAGCCCCACCTCCCAGCCACTCTCCCTTTCCCCAGGCCTTGGGCCTATACGCAAACACCTCCAGTAATGAAAGAGTTAACCAAACCTTAGTCTCCTGGTGCAAATGTCCTCCTTCCCCCATCCAGTGAAAGGATGTGGAAAGAGAGACCAGCAAAGCATTCTGTTCCCACCACCAAGGAAAATAAGACATTGGAGGCTGAGCTAATTAAACATATTGTTATGTCTTTGGGACTGGTTGGAGTCCCCAACCAGGTCCGCTGTTTGAGCGGGAGCACCAGCCGCTCCCATTGGCTGGCACCGTTTGACAGCCAGCTATAAAAGGCGGCTGTCGAGCAGTGTCAGCCCCGTTGCCGCCAGCTAACCTGCCAAGTTAGAAGGCAGAGGCGGCAACCCTTTATTCTTGCAATAAAGCCTTTAACGTTCACTCTGGCTCAGCCTCGTTCCTCCGCCGCTCTACAACACTGGCGACGAGGGCGGGATGTGATCGGAGACTGCCAGACGTGCGATTCTGAAGAGCTGAAGCCACAAAGAGCGAAGCCACGGGCGCTGAAGCCGCAGCCGCCGGCGCTCACAAAGAGCGCGAAATTCAGACAGACACCGCCGGATAGGCGCAGCCGCAAACGCTCTTCTAAGAGCGCGAATTTTGATTCACAACTACTAGGGTGAAGGGCACTGCCACCTTGAGATGAATGCCAATCTGACATTCCCACCCTTCAAGCCAGCCGAGGAAACGTGGGATTCATATAAAAACCGGTTCATCTACTTCCTTGACTCTATTGGTCTAGCAGATGCTGCTGAACACAGAAAAAAATCCTTCTTCCTCAGCTACTGTGGGGCTGCGGTTTTTGACACCGCTACAGCACTAGTTGCCCCCCGCGCTATCAGGAGCATACCTTGGGATGAACTCCAAGAGATCCTCTCCAACCACTACTCACCTAAACCATCCCAGATAGCCAGGAGATATGCTTTCAGAACTAGAAGACAGGCTGAGGGGGAGTCAATTAATGAGTATATGGCAGCTCTGAGGACAGCTGCCTTACAGTGTGGGTTCAGAGACTACCTAGAGGACATGCTATTAGACCAGATCGTTTGTGGGGTTAGAGACCTTAGGCTTCAAAGACGCTTGCTAGCAAAAAAGGATTTAACCCTAGCTTTAGCCGTTGAAGAAGCCCAAGCTGCTGAGCTCTCTGCCCAATCAGCAGCTGAGATTCAAGGAACTCCTTTAAGACCCAGCAGCTCCACTATTCATTCAGAGGAAGTTTCCCTTGAAGAAGACCCCATAGACTCAACAGACATTAACCGCCTTAGGCAACAAAAGCCTTCACAGGAAGGAGCAGGGCAGAGAAACAACTTCACCCCCAAGCAACCTCCCATTTGCCTAGCTTGCGGGGGTTCCCACTCTAGGGCATCCTGCAGGTTTAGGAATGCCACCTGTCTGAATTGTCAGAAGAAAGGCCACCTCGCCAGAATCTGCCAAGCAGGGCGAACCTTTCCTCAGAGACCTCCACCACCTGCTAATTTCCAAAGGCAAGTGGAGGACTGCCATACTTGCTACCACGCGAACCATACTTCCGAGACTCCTAATAAAATCAGTATTTCTGTTTCTTTAGAAGGTAAGCTTTGCAGAATGGAGGTAGACACGGGATCTGCACTTTCGATCATCTCCTGGGAAACCCTAAAGAAGATTCATCCCAGATTTTCAAAGAAGAAGCTGCAGAGATGCCACCTGACACTGCGGGACTACCAGGGCAAGAACATCCCTGTCCTCGGGAAAGGCAAGTTTTTAGTTCAGTTCCAAGCTTTTAAAGGCCATTTGCCTTTGGTGGTTGTTAATGGTGCCCTCCCCAATCTGTTGGGACTAGATTGGTTCCCTTCTCTCGGCCTTTGTGTAACTGGGATCCATGCTGTCTCAACTTCTGACGTAGACGCCCTATTCTCAGACTACTCTGATGTTTTTAGCAGCGAGCTGGGTTGTTATTCTGGCACCCCCATCTCCTTCACTGTGGACCCCCAGGCAATTCCCCTTTGCCTTAAGCCACGCAGAGTGCCTTTTGCCATCCGTCCCAAGTTAGATTTAGAATTAGATAAGTTACTGAAGCAAGGGGTGTTAGAGCCAACTGACTTTGCCAAATGGGAGACCCCCATAGTCACCCCACTCAAGAAAGATGGCAGCATAAGAATCTGCGCAGACTATAAAACCACCCTCAATCGTTATCTACAGGTCAGCGCCTACCCTGTCCCTGTTATTCAACACCTGTTACACACCTTCGAACCCGGCACCATCTTTGCCAAATTAGATATGTCCCAGGCATACCAACAGTTCCCTGTTGATGATCAGACAGCTGAATTACAAACCATAGTCACACATAGAGGGGCATTCAAGTGCAAACGCCTCCAATTTGGCGTAAGTGTAGCCCCGGGTATATTCCAATCCCTCATGGAAAGGATTCTCCAAGGTCTCCCAGGGGTTGTCCCTTACTTCGATGACATTTTAGTCTCAGCAGTTGACAGACCTCAGTTCATACAAAGGGTCAGAGCAGTCCTAGAGAAGTTTAGGCAGCATGGCCTCAAACTTAAAAGGGAGAAGTGCGCTATCGCCACTAGGCAAGTGGACTTTCTGGGGTATAGGATAGATGCCTCTGGCATTCACCCAGTCGAATCCAAAGTAAAAGCTATCCATGAGGCGCCCACACCAACTAACAAGACGGAGCTCCAAGCTTTTCTGGGGCTACTAAACTTTTACGCTTCATTTCTTCCGCACAAAGCATCCATTGCTGAACCTTTACACAGACTGTTAGACAGAGATTCCCCCTGGCATTGGGGACCCAAAGAAGCCCATGCCTTCAAGTCAGTCAAATCCTTACTCACATCCGATGCAGTTTTAATCCATTATGATCAACGACTTCCCCTGGTCCTAGCTGCTGATGCATCCCCCTTTGGGATTGGGGCTGTTCTGAGCCACAGGCTTCCCAACGGTTCCGAGGCACCAATTGCCTTCTTCTCTAGGACCTTCTCTACTGCAGAAAGAAACTACAGCCAAATACATAAGGAGGCCTTGGCTGCAGTAGCTGCAGTAAAAAAGTTTCATGAATTTTTGTTTGGGCGCCATTTTGAACTTATAACTGACCATAAACCACTCCTGGGGCTTTTATCAGGGGATAAGCAAACCCCACAGGTGCTATCACCTAGAATGACCAAGTGGACTTTGTTCCTGGCCGCTTACTCATTCAAGTTGGTGCATCGCCCTGGAAAAAACTTGAGTCACGCTGATGCCCTTAGTCGCTGCCCCCTACCAGTCCCAGTTGAAGACCCAGCACCTGTTCATGCCATCTTTGAAGTTAATGAACTTAAATTGCCGGTTACAGCCGAGGACATTGCTGTGCACTCAAAAAAAGACAGAATAATTGCCCAAGTTATGGACTGGGTGGGAAGGGGGTGGCCTGAAACACAATACACTGCTGACTTTGCTCCCTTCAAAACCCGTAAGCAGGAATTGTTGAAACTACAAGGATGTCTGTTGTGGGGGACAAGGGTAGTCATCCCAGCCACTCTTCGTGTACCCATCCTAAAGGTACTTCACGAGGGCCACCCGGGCATCGTAAGGATGAAGGCTCTGGCCCGCAGCTACGTTTGGTGGCCCGGCATGGATGCCCAAATCTCCAGCTGGGTAAGCTCATGCCAACCTTGCCAAGAAACCAGGGCTGCCCCACCAGCAGCCACGCCTACCAAGTGGGAAAGTGCTAGTGGTCCTTGGTCTCGCCTGCACATCGACCTGGCTGGACCAGTACATGGAAGGACCTTCTTGGTTGTAGTAGACTCTTATTCCAAATGGATAGACTTGGCCCTACTACCTTCAACAACCACTCAAACAATTGTTAAGGCTCTGACCCGTTTCTTCGTTACCCATGGGCTCCCTGATACGCTGGTGTCTGACAATGGCCCCCAGTTCACGTCTTGTGAGTTTAGTATGTTCATTGCCAACTTGGGCATCAGACACATCCTTACAGCCCCTTTTCACCCAGCTAGCAACGGGATGGCTGAGAGGGCAGTCAGGTCAGCAAAAGAGGCACTTGCCAGGTTTGGCCAGGAAAACTGGCACTCCAAACTGTCCCGTTACCTCCTGAGCCAACGTACGACGCCATGCACCACTACAAATAAATCCCCAGCAGAGCTCTTGATGGGGAGACGCCTTAGGACCACCCTGGACAGGTTGCACCCCCACTACTGCCCAGACACCCCAATAGGATCTGACAGTTTGGTCAGGGACTTTGCCCTGCATGACCTGGTTTACGCCAGAAATTATGCAGGGGACCCTCTGTGGGTACCTGGTCAAGTTGTGTCAGTCACAGGTCCCAGATCCTACAGGGTCCTCCTGGAAGATGGACGCCTGTGGCGTAGACACGTGGACCAGCTCAGAAGGCGATGGAGAAGCACAGCTGATACCTATCCAGCCCAATCTCCTAGCACTGAGGGCTCCCTGCTGGAACCAGTCTACCCAAACGGAAGCTCCCTGCAGGACCCGATCTACCCCATCGACCAAGAGAGTTTGATGGAGGACCCGGGCTACCAACAAGGGACCCCGAACCAACAGCCAAGCGAACCTGTCTGCCGTCCGGACCAAGCGACTCACCAAAGTCAGCCCGAACAGGGGGACTTACCTATTTCACAGAGCGCCACACCCGACCGAGCCCGCTCCTCAACAACCTCCGAGACGTTTCCTGGGGGCGAGGACTTGACGCCAGCCAGCAGCTTGCCCAGACTGCGACGTTCCTGCCGCCAGCGCAGACAACCAACCTACCTGAAGGACTATGCATGCTCCCAGCTGGGGGAAAGGAGTGTTATGTCTTTGGGACTGGTTGGAGTCCCCAACCAGGTCCGCTGTTTGAGCGGGAGCACCAGCCGCTCCCATTGGCTGGCACCGTTTGACAGCCGGCTATAAAAGGTGGCTGTCGAGCAGTGTCAGCCCCGTTGCCGCCAGCTAACCTGCCAAGTTAGAAGGCAGACGCGGCAACCCTTTATTCTTGCAATAAAGCCTTTAACGTTCACTCTGGCTCAGCCTCGTTCCTCCACCGCTCTACAACAGATATATTGTGTCCGCAGCCAACATTTCAAAGCTGAGGTGGCATAGGCAATAAATCCCATTCACTCCTCAAGAAGCAATTTACAATTAAAGCCCATTTGCACCCCAAAAATAATAAATAGCAGAAGGAGGATTGACAATGCTTCTGTGCAGACAAATCTGAAAGAGACTAAGATAAAGCTGGATTAACCCCCTTCCTTCCTTCCTTCCTTCCTTCCTTCCTTCCTTCCTCCCTCCCTCCCTCCGTCCCCTTCCCTTCCTTTTTTGGCCTGTTTTTTGGCCATTTCCGGCCCGTTTTCTGGGCAATTTTTAGGCCGTTTTCTGGCCAAAAATGTCCTGAAAATGGCCCCAAAACATGCCTCCCAAATGGCCTGAAAAATGGCCCCAAAACATGCCCCCCAAATGCCCCAAAGTGGCCTGAAAAATGGCCGTCTTTGGCCATTTGGCCATTTATAGGCCATTTTTCACCTGGAAAACAGCCTGAAAAAACGCCTCCAAAATGGGCCAAAATGGCAGTTTGGGGGCCTTTTCTTGGCCCATTTTTCAGCCAGTTCACCAAACTGGGCAGAATTTTAACTGGTTCAAGTGAACTGGTCCAAACTGGCTGAATCCCACCTCTGTGAGAATGCAAGAAAAAAGGAGATTTAGCTACAATTAGTGAAAGAAAGAATGTTGATGGAAAGAAAAAGGGAGTTAAAAAGGAACTGAATTAACTTCTCTGCTTTTTCCAATCTTTTTATTGTACAGCTTGACCCAGAACTATTGCTGACAATTAAATAAAAAGCTTCAAACCAACATAACCCTCTCAAATCCTGAAATATGCCCCCTCCAAAAATCTTCACACATTTTAATACATTTTTAAAGCAGCTAAAGAGTTACATGAGTATAATACATGACTAGAACAAAACCACGCAACTGTTATTTAGTTAATTTTATTTAAATCCAATTTAGACTTCTTAGCCCTCATCACACTACAGAAGAGCAAAATATGGCCATAATACTTGGGAAAAAAATTACACAAGCACTGGGGAGGCTTCTGGTCATTCTGGCTCCTTTTGTCAGAGACGAATTCTTCATCATTTCTGCTCTTGCCACAAGTTACACATTGATCTGCGTGTGACAATTTCCTCATATCATGAGGCCTTTGACTGAATAATGTCCAATGTTTCTGCATAGGTACCGGTTCACTCAGATCTCAGTTCTACAATGAGGATGCAAATTTGATTACTTTTGCAATGTTCCATAGGTGCAAATTTGATCACTTTTTGTTTATTTTTTCATTTTGTGCTTGCGGAAACAGCACCTATTAAATGACTTTATATCCCTCTGAGAACTATGACTAAGTGGGAGAATGACGACAGTTGGGGAGCAAGAAGCTTATTTCTAAAAAGTAAAATAAATGAAACTATACAGATACCCCTCAAAAACATATAAATCATAATTATAATGACACATGCTCATCTCTAGAACTGTCAGTTATGAAAATGAACAGCGAAAAAAAAACCCTTTTCAAAGTTCAGACTGTAAATTGGAAACCCACCGATTGAACCCACTAAATCAATAATTAGCATACATTCTCAACGAAATGTATCTTTGTTTAGCGAATTGGCTTCTCCAGTTTATGAATTATGTCATAAGAAGTAAGTGTATGGGGCTCTGCTGAAGCCTTTTCCATACTCCATGTATTTATATGGGTTCTCCCTTCTGGCTCCTCTGATGGGATGTAAGATTGCTGCTTGTTATAAAGCCCTTTTCAGACTGCAGGCATTTATATGGCTCCACCTCTATGTGGATCCGTTTATGGGATGTAAGAGCTCTGCCTACTGTAAAGGCCTTTCCGCACTCCATGCATTTATATGGCCTCTCCCCTGTGTGGATCCTTTTATGGGATATAAGATTACTGTGTTTGCTGAAGCTCTTCCCACACTCCAAGCATTTATATGGCCTCTCCCCTGTGTGGATCCTTTGATGGGATATAAGATTACTGTGTTTGCTGAAGCTCTTCCCACACTCCAAGCATTTATATGGCCTCTCCCCTGTGTGGATCCTTTGATGGGATGTAAGATAACTCTGCATGCGAAAATCCTTTCCGCACTCCATGCATTTAAAAGGCTTCTCTCCTGTGTGGATCCTTTGATGGGAAACAAGATGACAATGTTGGCTGAAGTCCTTTCCACACTCCATGCATTTATATTGCTCCTCCCCTGTGTGGATCCGTTTATGGGATGTAAGAGCTCTGCCTACCGTGAAGCCCTTTCCACATTCCATGCATTTATATGGCTTTTCTCCTGTGTGGATCCTTTGATGGGATATAAATTTACTGTGATGGCTGAAACCTTTTCCACACTCCATGCATTTATACGGCTTCTCTCCTGTGTGGATTTTTTGATGGTATGTAAGATAACTCTGCATACGGAAGCTCTTTCCACACTCCATGCATTTATATGGCTTCTCTCCTGTGTGGATGCTTTGATGGGAAGTAAGATGAAAATGGTTGGTGAAGCTCTTTCCACATTCCATGCATTTATATGGCTTTTCTCCTGTGTGGATCCTTTGATGGGATATAAATTTACTGTGATGGCTGAAACCCTTTCCACACTCCATGCATTTATATGGCTTCTCTCCTGTGTGAATTTTTTGATGGTATGTAAGATAACTCTGCATACGGAAGCTCTTTCCACACTCCATGCATTTATATGGCTTCTCTCCTGTGTGGATGCTTTGATGGGAAGTAAGATGAAAATGGTTGGTGAAGCTCTTTCCACACTCCATGCATTTATATGGCTTTGCTTCTGTGTGGATCCTTTGATGGGATATAAATTTACTGTGATGGCTGAAACCTTTTCCACACTCCATGCATTTATACGGCTTCTCTCCTGTGTGGATTTTTTGATGGTATGTAAGATAACTCTGTATGCGGAAGCCCTTCCCACACTCCTTGCATTTATATGGCTTCTCTCCTGTGTGGATGGTTTGATGGGATATAAATTTACTGTGATGGCTGAAACCTTTTCCACACTCCATGCATTTATATGGCTTCTCTCCTGTGTGGATCCTTTGATGGGATATAAATTTACTGTGATGGCTGAAACCTTTTCCACACTCCATGCATTTATACGGCTTCTCTCCTGTGTGGATTTTTTGATGGTATGTAAGATAACGCTGTATGCGGAAGCCCTTCCCACACTCCTTGCATTTATATGGCTTCTCTCCTGTGTGGATGCTTTGATGGGATATAAATTTACTGTGATGGCTGAAACCTTTTCCACACTCCTTGCATTTATATGGCTTCTCTCCTGTGTGAATTTTTTGATGGTATGTAAGATAACTCTGCATACGGAAGCTCTTTCCACACTCCATGCATTTATATGGCTTCTCTCCTGTGTGGATGCTTTGATGGGAAGTAAGATGAAAATGGTTGGTGAAGCTCTTTCCACACTCCATGCATTTATATGGCTTTGCTTCTGTGTGGATCCTTTGATGGGATATAAATTTACTGTGATGGCTGAAACCTTTTCCACATTCCATGCATTTATACGGCTTCTCTCCTGTGTGGATTTTTTGATGGTATGTAAGATAACTCTGTATGCGGAAGCCCTTCCCACACTCCTTGCATTTATATGGCTTCTCTCCTGTGTGGATCCTTTGATGGGATATAAATTTACTGTGATGGCTGAAACCTTTTCCACACTCCATGCATTTATACGGCTTCTCTCCTGTGTGGATTTTTTGATGGTATGTAAGATAACTCTGCATACGGAAGCTCTTTCCACACTCCATGCATTTATATGGCTTCTCTCCTGTGTGGGTCCATTCATGGGATGTCAGAGGACTATGTTTTCTGTGTGCTAAACTTTTCTGTGACTCAAGAGTCCCATTTTCTTGAGAAAGTGTGAATATCCATTTTTTTCCTTTGTCTTTGCTTATATTGGCTCGTCCTTTGGCTTGTGATGGACAGGGTCCATTTACATCTAACCTGTCTTTGAAAAGTCTTACACCTTTCCTAATATATTTCATCTTTAGCTTTCCTCGTTGATCAATATAGTCCTGCATCTGAGCAACAATCGAAGATGAGGTTTCATTATTCCAGTTATCTGATGGGTTTCTGTCCTGTCTTTGGAATTCTGTTTCAATTGCAGGTTTCTCCAGTATATCTCCTTGTCTGATCACTTGGATTGGTTCTCCAGAGACTTTATTGTCATTCTCAGTATCACCTTCAAAGGAAAAGAGAAATGAAAATGAAAGAAAGGTTAGGGAAAAAGATTACTCTGTCAGAAGTTATATTAATTGCCTTCAGGTATTTTGTCAAATTCTAATATATTGCATACTGTATCCTTATAATGGCATGATATGGAAATGATAATATCTCTTTCAATGAGGCATAAAACCTTGGAAAAGACCTTAAGACAAAAAACTTGAATGGCAACTCTTGATAGGACTGATATGGAAGCATCTGGGCCAAAATAGTTGAAATCTGTGTGATGAAATTTGGCATTACGTCAAACCAAGGAATTACTCTGCCACTAAAATGTTTCAATAGAAATACAAAAACAAATTGGATAGGATATATCTAAGCATAATGCCACTGACCTATTTCCTTCATAGGAGCAGTGGAAAAAACGAACTTTTCCTTCTCCCTCTGAAAAGGGGATATCTATGTGGAGATGTTTCCTTAAGAACAAACTAATGGCAACTAACTACAAAATGTCTTCCTGAGCTCTCTGACTGGAGAGTAGGAAACCCTTACCAAGAGAGGCCACATTGTTATAATTCTCCAGCATGACTTCCTGATGCAGAGCTTTTTGGTGAGGATCCAGCTGGGACCACTCCTCCTCTGAGAAATACACAGCCACCTCCTCAAAGGGCAATGTGCACAAGTAAATTTGCCAAATCTGTCCATGATATCCAGACTAGATGGAACAAACTATGTTTCATGGTCAATGAAATGTAGTTTACTGCTACGAAGAGAAGGTTTGTGGGACATAATAACAAACCCACCAGATGTATCTAACTTAGATCCTAATGTTGAAGAGGATGCCAAAAAGATACAAGACTATGAACGAAAGAATGAGCAGGCATTATGCATCATAGGACTGACTCTCTCAGACCAGCAACTCATTCATATCCGTGGAGAGGAAAATGCTGCAAACTGCTGGGATAATCTCAAGAAGATTTATGTTCGAGACAGTGTAGGAGCTCATATCAATCTTACACGGAAGCTGTTTAGAACACATCTTGAGGAGAATGGAGACATGTTAACTCATTTAAACTGTATGAAAAGCATTTTTCAAGAGTTACAAGAGAAAGAGCTTATCTTTAATGAGTTGCAACAAGTATACATCATACTGTCTTCTTTGGATCAAAGCTATGATGATTTTGTGACTGCTTTAGAGGTATTGCCAAAAGACAGTTTATCAGTAACTGAGATTACCGGCAGGCTATTAGAAGAAGCCAGAAGAAGATTTGAACGTGACCAGCTGAGAGAAGATAAGCCTAATAAAGAAGAGAAATTATCTTCAAAGCTTGAAAGAAACCAGCTATGTAAAGTAAAGCACCCGGAAGAAGAGAATTTATCTTCGACGGCATACACAATTAAAAAGTGTTTTAATTGTGGAGGCAGAGGACATTTGGCAAGATTCTGCAGAAAAGGGAAAAGTCAGAATGTAAAGAAGCCAAAGAAATCCTTTGAACTAGCCACGTTTAGCAACTGTGATGTGAAGAATGATATATGGGTGGTGGACAGTGGTGCATCCCACTGCATCACGAGAGATAAGACAAAGTTTATAAAAATGTCTACAAGCTCTCAACATATATCACTCGCGAATGGCTGGCACCTCAAGGCCAAGGGTGAAGGTATTGCATATTGTCCATGTTTAAAACAGAATATACAAATGCTGTATGTACCACAGTTAAAGATGAATTTACTTTCTGTAAGAGTATTAGATAAACTAGGTTATGCAATTACATTTAAGGATAATAAGTGCATAATTGAGAAAGATAACAAGAGGGTAACTGCAGCTTTAAATGGAGCATTGTATGTTTTACATGATAGTAAGAAAGGGGAGGCACAGACTGTATTTAACAATATAAAGCCTCATAATGAATGTATCCATTTATTGCATAGGCGTTTGGGGCATGTAAATTTTAAAATGCTAAAACGTACAGTAGAGTTATCTGATGGAATAAGGTTAAAACCCTGTGATAAATATTTGCGTTGTAATGTCTGCTGTGAAGATAAGAGTAAAATATTGCCTGCAAATAGGCTAAATGGTTTCAAAACTAAAGAACCTTTAGAAGTAGTATTTGCAGACATTATAGGTCCAAAGAAACCCAGTATGGGGGGTGCTCGGTATATACTGAGCATTATGGACCATTACTCTAGATATGGGTTTTGCTACCTAATGAAAAGCAAAACTGAAACATATCAACATTTCTTCAACTGGTTAAAGTTTGCAGAAAGAAAGTCTAAACGGAAATTGAAAACCCTGGTGACAGATAATGGTACGGAATTTGTTAACAACAAATTCCAGAATAGATTAAAGGTAGCTGGAATAGAGCACAAAAAATCTGCACCATACAGACCACAGCACAACGCATTTATAGAGAGAAGAGGCCAAACACTACAGGCAATGGTTAGAACAATGATAACTGATTCTGGATTACCTGATTCTTTGTGGGGGGAGGCTGCAATGTGTGCTAATAATTTATTGAACAACGTTGTTAACTCAACTACTGGTGAAATACCATTCACCATGTGGCATGGCAGGAAGCCTGATTTGAGTTACCTGCACACATTTGGTGCACCAGCATGGGTGCATATCCCTACACAACTCAGGCGTAAAGGGCAACACAGAGCTAAACAATTTTTCTTCGTTGGTTACGAAGCTAACCATAGGGCATATAGATTTTGGGAGAAAGGCACATCTAAGGTGTTATGTAGTGCCAATGCCCAATTTCTAGAGCACGTAGGATGGGATAAGTTAGAACAGGATACCAATAAAGAAGTGATTATTGAATCCTACAGAAATCCCATTAAGTATCCCTGTAACTTTAAAACTAAAGTAAAAAGAGAAATACAGGAAGAAATTGTGCCCATAGAGGAAGAAATAGCTGAGCAAGATGAGGAAAAGGAACAGGTAGTAACTCAAAAAAGTCCTCATACTAGCCCTGTAATTCCCAGAAGAACTACACGTATATCTAGACCGCCTGATAGATACCAGGCTAACACTGTGTGCCAGGTAAATAGAGTTCCATATACTGTGGATGAGATAAAAAAGTATCCTTCTAAAGAGAAAGAAAGTTGGTATGCAGCAATCAATAAGGAATTGAAATCTTTGAAGGATATGAAAGTATATGAAACTGCTAGATTACCTGTTAATATAAAACCCATTGGCTGCAAATGGATTTTCAAGATAAAAACTGATAAGGATGGAAATATAATCCATAAGGCAAGATTAGTAGCCCAAGGTTTTAGACAAAGTGCTAATGACTATGATGAAGTATTTGCACCTAGTCTTAAAGCAGCAACATTAAGGGCAGCTTTAGTGTGGGCAGCAAGCAAGAAGTATATAGTTAACCATTTGGATGTGGAAACTGCTTACTTGCACGCTCCACTAAGACATACTGTATATATGAAAAAGCCTAGTGGATTTAAAGGTGAAAATAATAATGATTGTTGGTTGTTAAAAAAGAGCCTCTATGGTCTTAAACAATCGGGCTATGAATGGAACCAGTATATTGTAAAGGAACTGAACAATATAGGGTTTAAAGCTGGTTTAGCCGATCCATGTCTATTTAAAAGGGAGATGAATGGGAAAATATCATTATTATTATTGTTCACTGATGATATTGCCTTGATTACTGAGACTAATGATGAAGCAAATAAAATTATAGCATCATTAGGCAAGAAAATAAAAATCAAGCAATTAGGGGAGATAAAGAGATATCTAGGTTTGAATATACTGAAAACACAGAAAGGTTTTAAGATATCTCAGGAGGATAAGATATCTAAATTGCTAATAGATTATAAGATGGAACTTTGTAAGCCTGCAAAGACTCCAATGAGTCAGGATATTTGCAAAATGGATGCTCAAAGTCCCAAATTTGATAAGGCAATATATCAATCTTTGATTGGTAGCTTATCATATATTAGCAATTGGTCAAGGCCAGATATTGCTTATTGTATAAATCAGCTGGCACGACATAACAATGATCCACTTCAATGTCATTGGATAGCATTGAAGAGAATCTTAAGATATCTAAAAGGAACATTGCACCATGCACTGTATCTAGAACCAAAAGGTGATCTAATACTAAGTGCTTATGCAGATGCTAGCTTTGCATCTGAAAGAGACACAAGAAAGTCGACTTCAGGAACAGCCATAATGCTGGGTAAGACATTAATAGGTTGGAAGTCAATAAGACAACAGCATATAAGTTTGTCTACTATGGAGGCAGAATTCTCCTGTTTATCGCTATTATGTACTGAGTTAATTATGTATAAACAAATGATGATTGATATGGGTATAACTGTAAATTATCCTATAATTGTACATGAAGATAATCAGGCAGCAATTCAAACGGCCACAAATATTGCAGTAAAAACGAGAAGCAAACATACAGATTTAAGGTATCTAAACGTTAGACAATCTGTAAAGAGTAAAATGATACAGCTGGAGTACTGCATGTCGGAGGACAATATAGCTGATAATTTTACTAAAGCCCAAGGTGCCAGTAAGCACCTAGAGAGTTGTGAAAAATATGGGTTTAGAATGTAAGGGCATTATATATTTATATCACCCAAAAGGGGAGAATGTTGGGTATATGAGTACTCCAACTGGTTTGGGTGAATAAATATATGAACCTAGGTTTAAGTGTTTGCAGCTTTAAGCACAAAAACTGCAATGTAATGTGATAATTATGGGTGCGGTTGCAAGCTGCAATAATAGGCAGTGAGAGAGACGTAACACTTCCTGGTCACTGGTTTCTGGTTCCTGGTTTCACTGGTTTCCTGGTTTCCTGGTTTACTTGTTGCTAGTTCCTGGTCTGCTGTTTTGCTGTTTACTACTGTTTGAGACGTCTGTTTGTTATTGCTTGTTGGCTACTGTGCTGGATACCGTTTCTACAAAAGGACTGTTTACTTGGTAAGCTGATATCCTGTGCATACTCAGCGTTGAGAAAGGTATTGGAAGAAGAAGATATTTTCAACAAGCAGATAAAGACATTGTTGACTAGTTAATGGACTAGGTTACTGGATGGATATATTGGATAATGACATATGGACTGATTGACACTGCTTTAACTCTGTATGAATTAAACAAACTATTTAAAAACTACAAACAGTGTTTTTGTCTCCAGTGTGTGTATACTCTTGGGCCCAGCCTCTCTCTCATTTGGCTGCCTGGCTTGACTGCTGCTGTGCATTCTGCTTGGGGGTTTGTCCCCAATCACTAACACCTTCTCCCTCTGAAAAGGGGATATCTATGTGGAGATGTTTCCTTAAGAACAAACTAATGGCAACTAACTACAAAATGTCTTCCTGAACTCTCTGACTGGAGAGGAGGAAACCCTTACCAAGAGAGGCCACATTGTTATAATTCTCCAGCATGACTTCCTGATGCAGAGCTTTTTGGTGAGGATCCAGCTGGGACCACTCCTCCTCTGAGAAATACACAGCCACCTCCTCAAAGGGCAGAAGACCCTCCTGAAAGGAAAAGAAAAAAAGTACAGAACAGACCGAGGAGGGACTGCAGGATCTTTCCTATTGTTTTTAATTTTCCAAAAGCTATGCACTAAGGTAAAAAAAGAATAGAAAACATTTGACAAAAGAAACATTTTTGGCAGGCTTTATCAACTTGAATGATTGTGTAGGACTTTCAATGCCATTCAGTTGAGTAACCCCCGTTTCTTTCTGGATCAATTGATCTAACAAAAATCCATCTATCCAATCAGCCAATCATCATCAAAATACACGCATCTGTCTTTACACAAAAGGGAAAAACAGTCCAACTTATCAGAAACAGCACCACAAAAAAACAGATTAGGAATACAAGTTAAAATAGAGAAGAAAATGGTAAGTGAGCAGCTGTCTACCCTAGACGAGTTCAAATCACCAGGACTGGGATGGATTACACCCTAAGGTTCTGAAGGAAATGGCAGAAGAGATCTCAGAATCACTGAACTATATCTTTCAAAGATCCTGGAGCATCAGGGAACTGTCAGAGGACTGGAAAAGAGCTGATGTAATTCCCATCTTCAAAAAAGGAAAAAAAATAGATCCAGGAAACTACAAACCTATAAGCCTGACCTCAATACCAGGAAGATTCTGTGAAAGATAATCAAGCAACAAATCAGCGAACACCTAGAAGCAAACAAAGTAATAACCAAAAGCCAACATAGGTTTGTCAAAAACAGATCATGCCAGACTAATCTTATTGCACTCTTTGACAAAGTGACAAAATTAGTGGACCAAAGGAATGCTGTCGATATAATTTACTTGGACTTCAGTAAGGCATTTGATAAAGAAGACCATAACCTACTACTGAATAAAATAGAAAAATGTGGGTTAGACAGCATTACCACGAGATGGATTTGTAACTGGCTGACCAGTTGTAGTCCTCAACATGTAGTCAACATGTAGTCCTCAATGGAACTGCATCTACATGGAGGGAAGTATGCAGTGGGGTACTCCAAGGCTCTATTTTAGGCCCAGTACTGTTCAACATCTTCATCAATGATTTGGACGAGGAGATAGATGGGAACTCATCAAATTTGCAAATGACACCAAGCTAGCAGGAATAGCCAGTACTCCAAAAGATAGGCATAACATACAGAAGGATCTTGACAGACTTAAACATTGGGTGCTATCTAACAAAAAGAAATTCAATGGTGAAAAAAGTAAGGTTTTACATTTAGGCAAGAAAAACAAAATGCACAGGTACAGTATATGTGATACCTTGCTCAATAGTAGTAACTGTGAAAGGGATCTTGGAGACAACAA
>NW_028262884.1:0-1230 GCF_049901715.1 Pseudonaja textilis
CTCGAATTTCATCAAAACTCAAGAATTTTAGTTCTCCGATCTAAATTTAATTTTAGGATTTTCCTCTTGTGATACTTGGCTACAATAATTATCTTTGAAAATGAAAAAATAATTTCTATGAGAACCATGAAAAATTCCACTGATTTTCTCTAGCTCATTGTCAAAGGCTGCAGAATGCAGGAACCAGGTTTGATGAACTGGGCCATGTGGAAGGAAACATCTGACCTGGTTGGTCACTTCACCATTCAGAGAGGTCTGCCATTTTAGCCTTTGATGCAGGAAATTCTAATGAATTTCAGACCAGGAACCCATTAGGATCACTTTGAATCTTGCTCTGTGCTGTGGTTGTCATACAAACAGAATCACAGTATTGGAAGGGACATTGAAGGTCTTCTAGTCCAACCCCTTGCTCAAGCAACAGACGCTCTACAATTTTATACAAGTGGCTATTCTATTTCTACTTAAATGATTCCAGCAATGCGGCACCCACAACTTCTAAAGGGGAACCATTCCTTGAGAAATTTCTCCTACGTTCTAGGTTTATTTTTTTATTTTATTTATTTTGTCAAGCATTGATTAGATAACAGATATAAGTATAAACATGATTATTAATATATGAAATAAATATGAATAAAAGGGAACATTAAGACAGGGATGGTAGGCATGATTGGTGTGCTTATACATGCCCCTTACAGACCTCTTAGGAATGGAGTGAGGTCAACAGTAGACAGTCTGAAGTTAAAGTTTTTGGGGTTAGTGGAAGAAACCACAGAATCAGGTAGAGTATTCCAGGCAATTTACTTTGAGTTTACATCTATTGTGTCTGTTAAATTTGAGCAATGAGAGGCTGAACCAGAGCATGAGTGCAACAGTACTTTATTTTACAAATAAAGGGCTGACCGTGCTTGCCAAGCCTGGAACTGGCTCGCAGCAATCAGCAGCCAGTTGGACCCCGCAGCCTGCTTTTATAGCCGGCTGCTGGGGAGAACCGACCAATGGGAATGGGGGAATAGCGCCCACACAAAGCGAGTGGACCTGAGTGAGAACTCCTTGAGTCCTCAGGACATAACACCCCTTCCCCCCAGATGCGAACACGCATAGTCCTTGAGGTAGATGGGGGGTTTGTGTTGGCGCCCGGAGCGGCGCAACTCGGGAACATTGTCTGACTGTTCGGTATCAGTCTGTGACGGTTGAGCTGGCATAGTGTCGCCAACACTCTCTCTGGACTGG
>NW_028262884.1:11330-12601 GCF_049901715.1 Pseudonaja textilis
AGTGTTTCATCACTGGAGCCTTTTAAGAAGAGACTGGACAGCCACTTGTCTGAAATGGTATAGGTTCTCCTGCTTGAGCAGGGGGCTGGACTAGAAGGCCTCCAAGGTCCCTTCCAGCTCAATTCTAATTAATTAATTCACTGATTAAAAAGTCTTAAAGTGGAATTCATAGCCAAGCCATTCTTCCCCCCAGTGCTGTTGTAACTTTGAACAATCACTAAACGAACAGTTGTAAGTTGAGGCCTATTATATCTGATTTTACTTAAAAAAACAAAAACAAAACGCAGAAGCAAAACCCATCAACTCCCACCCAGCCTTTTCACGATGCAAAAGAGAATTTTTCCTTTTTGAGAATTTCTCTTCCTCGCAATTAGCTTCTGGAGCTGATTTTTCCCCCCCCTTCCTTTCTAGACATGAAAACAAAACCCAGGACTGCAGATGATAAAGTCTTAAACTCCATTTCACAGCCGCAACCGAGGGGGAAGGGGAGGAATGGGAGCTGGTGGAGACATGCACATCCAGCGTTTATCTGCGCAATCAATAAAACAATGTTAAGTGACAGCCTGGAAAACAGTCTAAAATGAATTTCCTGTATGTGCTGTCAACTACTTTAATAGATTGACCCCAGGAGTATCTGGCAGGGGTGGGGTTAAAAAGTCAAGAGGCTGGCAGGGACAGGCGTACCTCCCTCCCTCTCTCTCTCTCTCTCTCCCTCCCTCCCTCCCTCCGTGTATATATATATATATATTCTGAGGTTCTCACGGGTATTTGTATGTGGATCTTTGGTTATTCGGGTTTTCTCCTGCGTAAAATTGGCAGTATCTAGGCAACGTTTTGATGAAGTCTCATTCATCATCTTCAGGCTTCTGTCTTCAGCTCTGTGCTTCACTCTGAGAAGCACAGAGCCGAAGAAAGAAGCCTGAAGATGATGAATGAGACTTCATCGAAACGTTGCCTAGATACTGCCAATCTTACGCGGGAGAAAACCCGAATAACCAAAGAAAACTCCCCCAAGAACAGTTTTTAAAGGGAAGAAATTCAGTCTGAACCCAAAGTCCATTTAAAGTATCAATAAAAACCAACACAAACAACTCTGCGGCAATTAACGAGACAGGGCAGGATAAGGGATTGCAGAATTCAAAAGATAACGAAACACACACAGTTGGGAGGACACCAGAACCTGGATAAGACTTGACAAAACAAAATAATTCACGTTTTGCTTCCAGCAAGGAGCTGTGTGCAAACCCGCTCTTTATCCTGTTTTCCCAGCT
>NW_028262885.1:0-7321 GCF_049901715.1 Pseudonaja textilis
ATACAGTAGATGTAGCATAAGTAAGGGTTTAACCTGGCAGGTTTAGCTACTTATTAAATTGAACAATGAGTACAGGCAGGGGTGAGATTCTACTGGTTCATCCTGGTTCTATAGAACCAGTTGTTACCGTTCCTGGTAGTTCGGAGAATTGGTAAATTGGGCTTCTGGCTGGCCCCGCCCCTCTCCGCCTGCTTCTCTGCTGCCTGTCCGTCAGTCCTTATCATGCATGCGTGACATTGCACGCATGCATAACACTGCTGCCTGCAACCTGCTCTTGCATACCCGCCAGGCCAGCCATTGCTGCCTGCCTTCCACTGTGGCCCTGCCTTTTCTGATCACCCTGGATTACGCAAAACGTAGTCACCGAACCAGTAGTATCACCGATTGAATCCCACCCCTGGCTATTTGTGAGTTGAAGTCTGATAAATACTAAAGTTAACTGTAAAAAGCAGTTCTAGATATCATTTGAAAGAACGATAAAACTTCATTTATAAAGAGCAGACATAAGACTTGACAAGTGCAACAGAAAGCTCCAGACAGGCAGTACTGCATGCAGGTGGATGCCTCTATGAAAGTCAGATGGCTATTTTTTTCTTACAATCCAGCCCAAGATTACCATGAACAGAATTTCCCAGTATCTAGAGGAAAGGGTGCATGCCTGTACAAGTCAAAACTGATAAAAGTTGCTGATCCCAGTCCCTAGCATATCAGCAAACACATTGTTAGTGACATTGTAATCCAATCCAAAACTATGTCAGGAGAGAGAAAACTCTACTCTAAAACTTCAGAATAGTTTAATGTTATGCTACTGCAACCTTGGGCTGGGGAAGAGATAAAGGGAATGTTATGATGACATGACCCCAAAAAACAAAAACAAATCCCAAAAACCTTTAAAATAGCACGTGAGGACGATTTTAGAGACATAACTAAAGCCACTTCTACCTAAGGATAAAAATAGTCAATATGCATTCAAGTAGATAAGGAGTAGGGGAGACCAGACAAATGTGAGTCAAATGAGAGTATAACTCATTCCATGAAAACAAGAAGCAATGGATGGAAGCTAATCAAGGAGAGACCCAACCTAGAATTAAGGAGAAACTTGCTGACAGCACATTTGATCAGTGTAACAGCTTGCATCCAGAAGTTGCATTCAGTTGTATCCAGAAGTTGTGATGGTCTATCACTGAAAGTTTTTAAGAGCAGATTGGACAACCTTTTTTTTTCTGAAATGGTACAGGGTCTCCTGCATGAGCAGGGGCCTGGACAAGAAGATCTCCAAGATCCCTTCCACCACTTTTATTTGGTCAGATGTATTGCTATCCAAAACCCTTTCAGTGTCTAAATATCCACCCTGGTTTAGGTTTAGTGTGGTTTTGCCACTCCCTTGCTGGAGTGTGGGCATAACTATATTCTGCGTTGGTCAACAATTTGGGTGATACATATTTGCATATTGTTAGAGACTGTGACACCATCAATGTCCAGAAGGGATGGCTTAGGTCTGGGTGATGATCTTCATTCAGCCTTTATCCCAATTTCCTTGGTTTTCTGTGCTAGGAAGCTAGCTGTTCATCTGGATTATCATGTCCATTGTCAGAAATGTTAGCCTTTGAAGAGTCACCTGATGGCTCTGGCCGGATTTGTGTTTGCAGGACACAAAATTCTGTACTGTGGATTGTTTCCTGTTGTCTGGAGGCAGTATCTGGATTTTCATTCCTTGAAATGTCTGGGTTGTGCAGCAATTTGTCACAGTCTAGAGGGAGAAAGGTTAGATCTGACCCCAAGGATTCTCGGTTATTGTCCTCCATGTCTGGAGTCGGTGTAGCAACAACAGGAGTACCAATGGATGATCTCTTGAAGTGGATGCAATTATCTTGAAGAATTGTGAAACCAGGTCTATTAATGGTTTAGCTGTTTTCTGTGTTATCACTAATAATTTCCTCAGGTCATCCAATCTTTTTTATTATGTCAATTTGTTCCAGACTTGACAAGGCACTGAGAAAGTTAATCAGGTTTCTCTCTAAAGTTTCTTTAGTAATCTGTCTTGCAATGGGAGGCACAGATTAATAGCTTAAACTTTTTCTTCTTGGGGGTGATAATTAAAAAAAACATATTTGGGCTTATCTAGAACTATGTTGCTATTTTTATATGTTAAAAAGGTGTTTCTGTTTGGCTAGAATGAGGTAGTAGTAAACTGACTTCTTCTATATGAAAAATGTGTGTTGGAAAAACTTGCAATCCCTCGTGGATGGAAACCTTCTGTAAGTTCAGGCAGCTGCCTTTCACATTATAATAGTTGACTAGGTTTCTAAATTCCCATTTTCTTTATAATTTGTAATTTTGAATATACGGTAAGTAGCTAATGTACACCATACAAAAATTGACATTTTAATGGTTATTTCCTGATTATATGGTTACTTCCACTGCCATTTCAAAATCAAAGAATTTATAATGGCAATCAAGGTTACACAACAAGTGTGCAATGGCATGGAGTCTTAGGCACCCTGTAAGAGTCGACGCAAGTAGCAGTCATACTTGGCAAATACAGATAGTCCTTACTTAACAACTACTCATTCAGCAACAGTTCAAAGTTATGCTGCTGCTGAATGACGAGACTTTTGACCTAGTTATGACTGTCAAAGCATCCCCGCAGTCAAATGATCATGATTCAGGCACTTGGCAATGAGCATGCAATTGTGATAGTTGTAGCTTCCTGTGGCCACATGGATGCCATTTTTAAAACCTTCATTGCCAGATTCCAAGGAACAAAGTCAATAGGGAAGCGGACAGGATATCTCAAATCACAAGACATTGCTCTTAACAACAGTGCAAGATTTGCTTAATGACAGCAATTGGAGCTGCTACAACTGCCATGGCAAATTGGCACAGTCCCATGATGTTGCACTTTGCAACCGCTTCAGTCAGCGAAAATCCCAATTACTCTTTTAAGCGAGGACTATCTGAATGCATAATTTGCTGTGTTTAATAGATGTAGTAATCTTACTTAGCGTTATTGAAATGCTTTACAAAATGCATCTCTATAAGGAACTAAATTATGTTAACCAGCAAGCAGCAGTATGTGAGCGGAATCATACTAATTAGGATTCTTCAGAAGTATAGAGCCAGATAGCAAAAGCAATAGCACTTAGATTTATATACCACTTCATAGTGCTTTACAGCCCTCTCTGAGTGGTTTACAGTCAGCATATCGCCCCCCGCCCCCAACAATCTGGGTCCTCATTTTACCCACCTCAGAAGGATGGAAGGCTGAGTCAACCTTGAGCCAGTGAGAATTGAACTGTTGAACTGTGGAAGCTGGCATTCAGCAGAAGTAGCCTGCAATACTGCATTCTAACCACTACACCACCACGGCTCTCATAGATGTTATTCTATGAGATCCAAATCAGTATAATTGAAGACACAACACAGGATTATGTACTGTGTAAACATAGAGAAGTCCCCCCAACTCCCAAAAGGTGGTGGGATGGAAATTGTGTAAATCCTGTACATGGGATCGTGACATAGTGTAACTTCTCTGAGATCTTAAGGGAAGCTGGACAATACATTTTTAGTTTTTTTAATATTAATTAAATGGATTTTTTACATTTTGTATCTATGGTTTTTGCCTGGTTGTTTTATTTCACTGTTGTGCATTGCTCATATACATTTGATTAATAAATAAATAATAAATATCACTTGGATTCCTATAAGGAACTTATAATATAGCCTCTGTATAGATAATATTACCTTATTTATGGTAACCTGTATATTTTATTTTTTTGCCTATATACCAACATACATTAATGGCTCTAGCAGAGAGTTGTATGGATTCACCTTTGGTGACTTAACCCACAACTCCAATCCAGTATTTTGATAGCAAGTATAGTAAAAATGCCATTAACTTGCTTTTCCTTACCACGTTCCTGCTGAGGCTTGCTACATTGTCATAGTCTTACTCTTGCCAACTTTGAGAAATATGGGTATTTCTATTGATTTTAACTGAGTGGTCACAAAAAATATTTCAAATTGTTTTCGGCTCTGAAATGTGAAACCGCTGAGTGCAAGATGTCTCTCGGTGGGTGGCATCTAGCAGAATTTTGTTGAAAATGACATACATCTTCCACCAGACTCCATGTGGGCTGCTAAGAGTTCATCTGAAATGAGAGGAATGTCATGCAAGTAGAAAATAAAACACTCCAGGAAATAATTAAGTATGCTTCTGTCCCACGAATCTGATGACACCCTTTAAGCTTTTCTTCTATTTCTTCCCCATTCTGCCTATAGAATATTTGCAATGAGTTGCTGTGACATATGAATTCCAAATGAAACAAGATGTTCTCAGAAAATCTAACCTTCCCCTATATAGAAATGGATAAAATTACACAATGAATTGTTTATTGGTTTCTGGGTTTAACTTTCTGTCCTTTCACACTGGGTGCAAGCAGAGATTTAATTCCCATTCTATTATTCTCAATAGGAGTTCTCCAGCTAAACATCTTTGAGAGATATATTTTTCTTTCTCCCATTGCCACAGCAACAATTGACCTGAAGTGGAGCAGCAAAAATGCTTTATTCTAGCATATGGTGGATGACAAAAGTAATGTATGAATGCAGGCAAAGTGATTCTTATTTAAGCACTTACTTCTGCCTGGCAATTTCCACCTGCAAATGTTCTCTAGACTTACAATTCATATAAGAAACAAATATCGATTGGAGAACTCCTTACTTCCTTAGTAACACTTAACCGCATATATATTGAATAACAGACCAAAATTCAGTGAAACAACCAAGGTCTCCTTATAACCTTGATTTTCTGTTGCATTTCAGATATTTCAAAGTTATTTCATTTTATGTAACTAATTGACAATAATATGCTTAGTTGTATTAAGAAACTAGCAAATTAATTAGAAGCTGGATGGGGAACTTTGTCTGTCTGTCTGCCTGCCTGCCTGCCTGCTATCTATCTATCTATCTATCTATCTATCTATCTATCTATCTATCTATCTATCTATCTATCTATCATCTACCTCTGTCAAAAAATATTAGGTCACAGTACATGAAAGCAGCTAATCTTTAAATTGCATATCTGTAGTAAACACTTGATCAGACTTTTCTCAACTATTTAAACTTTCATTTTAAATTATGTTTATCATTTCCAAAGTAGCATCTCTATGTTGATATTAACATATACACATCTCTCTCTTTCCCTTTTATTTACAGTATTTTCTGGTGATTTAGCACCTGGCCAAAATATACTTCCCTCATTTATTAAGCTTTTGGTATAATCATATAGACTACAGATGGGAATATGCAACCTTGCAGATGTTAACATTGTCCTTCTTGGATGGAAGAGTTGGAAACTGTAGACCAGCAACATCTTGTTCTCATTTCATCGTCAATTATATCTATAAAGATATATAGTTGAAGTAACTCTGTGATCTTCCAACTCATCCCCTAATGTCCACATTTGAAAGAATTTGCACTTATCAGCATAATCAGGGCCTGAAGGCTGATGCTTACAATCCAAAGGATAAGCAAAACTGATTAAGGAAGCCACATGTCTGATAGAAAATCTACATCCTTGAGTTTTCTGTTTCCATGTGGGTGAGGAGAAATAAGACTTGGGTCTTTTCCAATCAGGAAATAGCTGAGCAAAGATAGAGAGGATCAAGTAGGAGTCTCTTGTCTGCTTTAGCTGTTCCTAGTGCAGCTAGTCAATAGAATAAAAGAATAAAACAATATCTCCAATCCAAACATTCTGACCACGTATTTTTATATCTTGCTTCTGCCTCCTTCTTTCCTTGTTGTTTTACTCCTCTGCTCAGTTTAACTTTGAGATAGGCAGAGGGTGTTTTTCTTTTTTTAATTGGCTGATATAGCTCAATGTGATGCCATGAGTATTAAGGTTGTGCACAAATAATGAATTATAACAATGAGTGCACAAATGATGAAAATAAGAGTTGGAAATTTCACTGAAAGAAACAAAAACAAAGCAGCAAATGATGAAACCCAACAAAATATGTCATGGAGCCTATTTAAAGCAAAGAGATACGAAGTACTCAAACTGCAACCTGAATAAGGGAATAATATTTAATAACTTGGATTTGACTTGCTATACCCTCAACTTCAGATCCTGAGACTTACATGTAAGTCTTCTATTCATTCCAGTTTTCATACTTGTTTTTGGAGAAATCTCAGTTATAGCAAGCAAGATTCCTGAAGGTGGGTAAATTTCCCCCTTTATAACTGGTGTCTACCCTAGCTTTTGATGGCTAGTGGAAGGGGAGTAAGAGGATTCCCTTTCAGGAATAACAGATCCTATTTCACTAAAAATACGTGTCTCTCTTTAGACAGTCCAACTTTCAGTTAAATGTAAGTATACAAAAGTATACCTGGGCCTAAATTTCAACATATTTTAGAAATTAGGCTCTATGAGTTCTGTGAGACACATTCCTGTCTAGTATATGAAGATGGCCGTCTTGTATGGTCATCTTAAGTGCGTCTATTTCTGAGGGGGCGGGGGGCAGAAATATATGAAGAAAAGCCCCATTAAATCCACTGATCTTTTCTTGATGTAAACACTGCTGAAAGAGATACTGAGCTAGCTGGGATCACACAGGCAAGCATAGGCATCCGCATGATATCAAAATAATGAAATATTCAATGTCCATGAGGTGACACCGCTACTTTGCATTTGTATCATCTTGCATACAGGTCTTGCCACTTGCCCTCTTGCTGCCCATCCTCATGGATGCTCCTGACAGGCATAGACAGGCCAGGGACTCCAATCATATTAAAGGAAGGTCTAGTTCATCTTGAAGACAAGAATCTCAACCTTCTGCTTCAAAAGTTAAAAGCCTGCAATGATATCAGGACAAAATGAGACAAACAACATAATGAACGTCTGAGGGGAAAAGTTTGGTTTCACTGACCAGGGTCTCCTAAGCCCTGCCTTCTTAATATGCTGTTTCAAGTATTGTAAGTCACATTGGGCCTTTAGCCATAATTCTCTGTTTGCCCCCACACATTTTCTTGGCGCTGCCTGCCTTTTCTTCCCAACTCTCATAAAAGATGACAGTTTTGGCACTTAACCTATGAGCAAAAGAAAGATACAGCAGCAGTTGAAGTGAGGCCCTTGAGCTTCAATGATATAAAATATACAAATATGCAAAAATAATAATAACTTGGATGAACAGGAATGGAGCTGCCAGTGGGTCTCTGAATAAATTAGCAATTAAAGCAAGAATTAAGAATGTGAAAAGGTTCAGACACAGAACAATATGCTTCTGGGTTAGACCCAGGGGTGAGATTCCACCAGTTCAGA
>NW_028262885.1:7421-12499 GCF_049901715.1 Pseudonaja textilis
GCGTCGGCTGGCAACAAAGAAGCGCTGATCCGCAGCCTAGAGAGAGCGGTCAGCTAGCGAAGCGGCGATCAAAAAGAGCAAACGCAGATCCGCAGCCAGAAAGCGGTCTGAGTCAAATAGTTAGAAGCGTCTGTGGCAGCTTGTTAGCCTCGCTACGGGAAAGTGAAGCGCTGCGAGCCGCAGCCGCTCTGCATTTGGCGCGAAATTCAAGCGGGTGTCATTTGAATTTCGGGCCAGTAAAATCACAGCACAGCGCTGTAGAGAGTCACTAACGCCCACTTTTTTTTGGCGCGAATCAAGACACCTCCAGCGGCTAGCAGCCAACGTGGTAACCCAGAGAGAGAAAGAGAGGGTAGCAAAAAAACCTCTCCAGAGCTGATATCACTTGTAACTCACGGCGTTCGTAGTCCCAGAGAGATTTCTCCATGGGTAGCCCAGCCGTTCCAGCACCATGAGTTCCAATCCAGTATTCCCAGCGTTTAAACCAGACGAAGAGAAGTGGGAATCGTATAAGAACCGTTTCAATCATTACATCGATGCGGTCGGCCTGTCGGATGCGGGAGAGCATCGGAAAAAATCCTATTTCCTAATCTACTGCGGAGCCACCGTTTACGATACCGCTGCAGCACTCGTGGCGCCGAGAGAATTAAAAGCGTTCCGTGGTCCGAGCTGCTTGAGATCCTCACAAACCACTACGCTCCCAGACCTTCACAAATCGCCAGGAGGTTCACGTTCGAATGAGGAAGCAATCAAGTAAGGAGACCATCAAGCAATATATGGCCGCCCTCAGAACAGCAGCCCTGCACTGCGGGTTTGGAACATACCTGGAGGACATGCTCCTCGATCAATTGGTTTGTGGGGTCAAGGATCTCAACCTACAGAGGCGACTGCTAGCTAAAAAGACCTCAACCTCGCGCAGCGTAGAGGAGGCCCTAGCAGCCCGAGCTAGCTACGAACTCAGCCACCGAAATTCAGGGCCCAAGCGCCAAGCTAGCAGCATTCCCAGTCCATTCCGAAGAGGTGGAAGCGGAGGAAGGCCACAGCGAGGAGAGCGATGTCCATCGCCTCACCAATGACAGACGGTCGCAGGTAGGGGCCAAACAAGAATACACCGGTCCACCCAAGCACATCACCCTGTGCC
Source organism: Pseudonaja textilis (assembly GCF_049901715.1). Lineage (NCBI taxonomy): Eukaryota > Metazoa > Chordata > Lepidosauria > Squamata > Elapidae > Pseudonaja > Pseudonaja textilis. The sequence continues at coordinate 8,563 of NW_028262885.1, forward strand.
TAGCCTGTGGGGATCACATCAAGGAGCCACCTGCAAGTTTAAAGGAGCTGTTTGCAACAACTGCCATAAGAGGGGGCACATTGCGAGAGTCTGCCAAGCCCCCAAAGCGCTGCACAAAGACCCCGTCCTCGCACTCGGGACCACAGAGGCAAGTATTAAACTGTCGCACGCACCGCCTTGCCAGGCGTACTTGCCACTCTGTTAGTAAAATTTCTCTCTCCGTTTCCCTAGAAGGTAAACCGTGCCACATGGAGGTTGACACAGGGTCAGCGCTCTCAATAATCTCGTGGAACACCCTCAAGAGACTCCACCCCAGCCTATCTACTACCCGGCTTCAGAGATGCCAGTTCGGTCTGAAGGACTACCAGGGGAAGGCCATTCCCGTGATCGGCAGAGGCAAGTTCTTTGTCAGTTTTAGAGCTTTTAAAGGCCACCTACCTCTAGTGGTAGTTAACGGCAATCTACCCACCTTATTGGGGCTCGATTGGTTTCCCCACCTCGGCCTAGGGTTAACAGGAGTCCATGCTGTCTCAACCTCAGACACTGACTCCTTATTCGCTGACTACGCAGATGTATTCAGCGAGGAGCTGGTGTTATAATGGAACCCCATCTCGTTCACCGTTGACCCCCAGGCAGCCCCAATCAGATTAAAACCACGTAGAGTTCCATTTGCTATTCGACCAAAACTAGACGCTGAATTGGATAAACTACTAAAACAAGGGTCATTGAGCCAACAGATTTCGCCAAGTGGGAGACGCCCATTGTCACACCCCTAAAAAAGATGGTAGCCTGAGAATTTGCTCGGACTACAAGACAACAATCAATAAATATTTACAAGTTAGCGCCTACCCGTGCCCGTCATTCAGCATTTATTGCATACATTCGAACCGGGCAGTATTTTTGCTAAATTGGACATGTCTCAAGCATATCAACAGTTCCCTGTTGATAACCAAACAAGCGGAACTTCAGACCATTGTCACTCACAGGGTGCCTTCCGATGCAAGCGTCTCCAATTTGGCGTAAGTGTTGCCCGGGCATTTTCAATCCCTTATGGAGCCGGATTTTACAGGGCCTCCCTGGTGTAGTACCCTACTTCGACGACATTTGGTCTCGGCCAGGGACAGACCCCAACTCTTCCAGAGAGTGCGAGCAGTGTTAGAGAGGTTCAGACAGCATGGCCTCAAGTTAAAAAAAAGAAAAATGCGCCATTGCCACTAGACAGGTGGACTTTCTGGGTTATAAAATTGGCGCCTCTGGCATTCACCCCCTGGAGTCAAGGTCAGGGCGATCCACGAAGCCCCCACACCGACCTCCAAAACGGAGCTACAATCTTTCTTGGGACTCCTAAACTTTTATGCCTCCTTTTTGCCCCATAAAGCCTCAATAGCGAACCCCTACACGATTACTAGACAAAAGTCACCGTGGCACTGGGGGCACAAAGAAGACCAGGCGTTTAACGCCGTCAAATCACTACTTACGTCAGAGGCAGTGCTCATCCAATTCGACCCCAACCTTCCTTTAGTACTGGCAGCAGACGCATCCCCTTTTGGAATTGGGGCGGTCCTTAGTCACAGACTCCCCAATGGCGCCGAGGCCCCCATCGCCTTTTTCTCCAGGACGCTCTCGGCCACAGAGCGAAATTACAGCCAAATAGACAAGGAAGCCCTAGCAGCTGTTGCAGCCGTGAAAAAGTTTCACGAATTCCTTTTTGGCCACTTCTTCGAACTGGTCACGACCATAAACCCTCCTGGGCTTACTGGCGGCGACAAACAGACACCTCAAGTCCTCTCCCCTCGGATGACACGGTGGACGCTTTTCCTCGCGGCCTACTCGTACAAACTTATCCACCGCCCGGGCAAAACTCTATCCCACGCTGGCGCACTCAGTCGCTGCCCCTTACCCGCTCCGGCTGAAGACCCAGCTCCTGTCAATGCCATTTTTGAAATCACCCAGTTGGACCTGCCCATCACCGCCCTTGACATCGCCGCCAAAACCAAGGCAGACCAAACGCTCGCCCAGGTGCTCGACTGGGTGAGGAGGGGTGGCCGGGAGGCAATGTTGATAACAGATTCGCACCCTTTAAGACTCGCATGCAGGAGCTGTCCAGTTTGCAGGGTTGTCTACTGTGGGGCACTCAAGTGATCATTCGACCTCGCTGCGTACCCGAGTCCTGGAGGCGTTGCACGGGACACCCGGCATTGTGAGAATGAAGGCGTTGGCACGCAGCTACGTGTGGTGGCCGGGTCTAGGCGAGGACATTGTCAATTGGGTAAGTTCCTGCAGCATTTGCCAGGAATCCCGTCCTGCTCCCCCCATCGCCACCCCTACCAGATGGGAGCGCCAGCGCCCTGGTCTAGAATCCATATCGATCTGGCTGGCCCCGTGCATGGAAAGATGTTCCTAGTGGTCGTGGACGCTTATTCCAAGTGGATAGCGTGGCGCAGCTATCCACGACAACCACACTAGCAATCACCAACGTGTTAACGCGCCTGTTCGTTACCCATGGACTACCCGACTCCTTGGTCTCCGATAATGGCCCACAGTTCGCATCAGTAGGATTCAGCCATTTTGCAGCCAACCTTGGCATCCGCCACATTTTAACAGCCCCATTTCACCCTGCGACTAATGGGTTGGCTGAAAGGGCCGTCAGGACCACCAAAGAGGCCCTCGCTAGGTTTGGCAGAGATGACTGGCACCACAAACTCTCACGGTTCCTGATGAGCCAGCACTCAACCCCCTGTGCAGTCACCAATAAGTCCCCAGCGGAACTTCTGATGGGCCGGCGCCTGAGGACTGTATTGGATAGACTGCACCCACAATACTGCCCTGACTCTCCCCTCGCTTCCACTTCGGGGGTTAGACATTTTATGTTACAGGAGCCGATATTCGCAAGGAATTTCGCTGGGGACCCACTTTGGATTCCGGGCGAAGTCATCGCCGTCACCGGGCCGAGATCATATAGAGTCAGGCTGGAGGATGGTCGCGTCTGGAGGAGACACATAGACCAACTCAGAAGGCGCCTCAGCAACCTCGCAAACAAGGATCCAGAGTCTCCAGTCGAAGGGGAATCGTCCCATCCGCCACCCAGCCACATCGCACCCAGTGACCAGTCTCGCCAGCAGTCGTTCCGGTCAGCCCAAACCCGGACAACAGCGCCCAGAGAGTTGATCAACCGGATCCAACCCACGAGAGTTTGACTCCAGAAACCAACCCGGTGGTTCCCGAGGATGCCCAGTCCAGAGAGGGTGTTGGCGACACTATGCCAGCTCAACCGTCACAGACTGATACCGAACAGTCAGACAATGTTCCCGAGTTGCGCCGCTCCGGGCGCCAACACAAACCCCCATCTACCTCAAGGACTATGCGTGTTCGCATCTGGGGGGAAGGGGTGTTATGTCCTGAGGACTCAAGGAGTTCTCACTCAGGTCCACTCACTTGTGTGGGCGTTATTTCCCCCATTCCCATTGGTCAGTTCTCCCCAGCAGCCAGCTATAAAAGCAGGCTGCGGGGTCCAACTGGCCGCTGATTGCTGCGAGCCAGTTCCAGGCGTGGCAAGCACGGTCAGCCCTTTATTTGTAAATAAAGTACTGTTGCACTCATGCTCTGGTTCAGCCTCTCATTGCTCAAACTTAACACTAACCCTCTTGGCAAATTCGGCTTGGTTTTTTTTTCCCCATCAGCCCGTAATACTTACAAAGATTTTTTCAGATCCTGGGATCTCAGGCATTATAATACTGGCTGTCATGCATTGATCATCATATTCTGAGAATTCCGAGGAAACAGCTAAGAATTAAAAACACCCCCAACCCAAAGTATATAAAATTAAATGGAAATGGAAATTCTATGGAGTCAAAATGAAAATGAAATAAAAAAAATAAAAAAACAGGGGGCGTGCATAAGCGCACCAACGTGCCTACAGTCCCTGTCCTATTGGTTT
>NW_028262886.1:0-49324 GCF_049901715.1 Pseudonaja textilis
CTTAAGGCTTCCTTCCTGGCTGAGGAATTCTGGGAGTTGGAGTCCATGGGTCTGAAGGATTCCTTCCTGGCTGAGGAATTCTGGGAGTTGGAGTCCATGGGTCTTAAGGCTTCCTTCCTGGCTGAGGAATTCTGGGAGTTGGAGTTCATGGGTCTTAAGGCTTCCCTTCCTGGCTGAGGAATTCTGGGAGTTGGAGTCCATGGGTCTTAAGGCTTCCTTCCTGGCTGAGGAATTCTGGGAGTTGGAGTCCATGGGTCTTAAGGATTCCTTCCTGGCTGAGGAATTCTGGGAGTTGGAGTCCATGGGTCTTAAGGCTTCCTTCCTGGCTGAGGAATTCTGGGAGTTGGAGTCCATGGGTCTTAAGGCTTCCTTCCTGGCTGAGGAATTCTGGGAGTTGGAGTCCATGGGTCTTTAAGGCTTCCTTCCTGGCTGAGGAATTCTGGGAGTTGGAGTCCATGGGTCTTAAGGCTTCCTTCCTGGCTGAGGAATTCTGGGAGTTGGAGTCCATGGGTCTTAAGGATTCCTTCCTGGCTGAGGAATTCTGGGAGTTGGAGTCCATGGGTCTTAAGGCTTCCTTCCTGGCTGAGGAATTCTGGGAGTTGGAGTCTATGGGTCTTAAGGCTTCCTTCCTGGCTGAGAATTCTGGGAGTTGGAGTCCATGGGTCTTAAGGCTTCCTTCCTGGCTGAGGAATTCTGGGAGTTGAGTCCATGGGTCTTAAGGCTTCCTTCCTGGCTGAGGAATTCTGGGAGTTGGAGTCATGGGTCTTAAGGATTCCTTCCTGGCAGAGGAATTCTGGGAGTTGGGTCCATGGGTCTTAAGGATTCCTTCCTGGCTGAGGAATTCTGGGAGTTGAGTCCATGGGTCTTAAGGCTTCCTTCCTGGCTGAGGAATTCTGGGAGTTGGAGTCCATGGGTCTTAAGGATTCCTTCCTGGCAGAGGAATTCTGGGAGTTGGAGTCCATGGGTCTTAAGGATTCCTTCCTGGCTGAGGAATTCTGGGAGTTGGAGTCCTATGGGTCTTAAGGCTTCCTTCCTGGCTGAGAATTCTGGGAGTTGGAGTCCATGGGTCTTAAGGCTTCCTTCCTGGCTGAGGAATTCTGGGAGTTGGAGTCCATGGGTCTTAAGGCTTCCTTCCTGGCTGAGAATTCTGGGAGTTGGAGTCCATGGGTCTTAAGGCTTCCTTCCTGGCTGAGGAATTCTGGGAGTTGCAGTCCATGGGTCTTAAGGCTTCCTTCCTGGCTGAGGAATTCTGGGAGTTGGAGTCCATGGGTCTTAAGGCTTCCTTCCTGGCTGAGGAATTCTGGGAGTTGTAGTCTATGGGTCTTAAGGCTTCCTTCCTGGCTGAGGAATTCTGGGAGTTGGAGTCTATGGGTCTTAAGGCTTCCTTCCTGGCTGAGGAATTCTGGGAGTTGGAGTCCATGGGTCTTAAGGCTTCCTTCCTGGCTGAGAATTCTGGGAGTTGCAGTCCATGGGTCTTAAGGCTTCCTTCCTGGCTGAGGAATTCTGGGAGTTGGAGTCCATAGGTCTTAAGGATTCCTTCCTGGCTGAGAATTCTGGGAGTTGGAGTCCATGGGTCTTAAGGCTTCCTTCCTGGCTGAGAATTCTGGGAGTTGAGTCCATGGGTCTTAAGGCTTCCTTCCTGGCTGAGGAATTCTGGGAGTTGGAGTCCATGGGTCTTAAGGCTTCCTTCCTGGCTGAGGAATTCTGGGAGTTGAGTTCATGGGTCTTAAGGCTTCCTTCCTGGCTGAGGAATTCTGGGAGTTGGAGTCCATGGGTCTGAAGGATTCCTTCCTGGCTGAGGAATTCTGGGAGTTGGAGTCCATGGGTCTTAAGGCTTCCTTCCTGGCTGAGGAATTCTGGGAGTTGGAGTCCATGGGTCTTAAGGCTTCCTTCCTGGCTGAGGAATTCTGGGAGTTGGAGTCCATGGGTCTTAAGGCTTCCTTCCTGGCTGAGGAATTCTGGGAGTTGGAGTCATGGGTCTTAAGGATTCCTTCTGGCTGAGGAATTCTGGGAGTTGGAGTCCATGGGTCTTAAGGCTTCCTTCCTGGCTGAGGAATTCTGGCAGGGAGTTGGAGTCCATGGGTCTTAAGGCTTCCTTCCTGGCTGAGGAATTCTGGGAGTTGAGTCCATGGGTCTTAAGCTTCCTTCCTGGCTGAGGAATTCTGGGAGTTGGAGTCCATGGGTCTTGAAGGCTTCCTTCCTGGCTGAGGAATTCTGGGAGTTGGAGTCCATGGGTCTTAAGGCTTCCTTCCTGGCTGAGGAATTCTGGGAGTTGGAGTCCATGGGTCTTAAGGATTCCTTCCTGGCTGAGGAATTCTGGGAGTTGGAGTCCATGGGTCTTAAGGCTTCCTTCCTGGCTGAGGAATTCTGGGAGTTGGAGTTCATGGGTCTTAAGGGATTCCTTCCTGGCTGAGGAATTCTGGGAGTTGGAGTCTATGGGTCTTAAGGCTTCCTTCCTGGCTGAGGAATTCTGGGAGTTGGAGTCTATGGGTCTTAAGGATTCCTTCCTGGCTGAGGAATTCTGGGAGTTGGAGTCCATGGGTCTTAAGGCTTCCTTCCTGGCTGAGAATTCTGGGAGTTGGAGTCCATGGGTCTTAAGGCTTCCTTCCTGGCTGAGAATTCTGGGAGTTGGAGTCCATGGGTCTTAAGGCTTCCTTCCTGGCTGAGGAATTCTGGGAGTGGGAGTCCATGGGGCTTAGGTCTTCCTTCCTGGCTGAGGAATTCTGGGAGTTGTAGTCTATGGGTCTTAAGGCTTCCTTCCTGGCTGAGGAATTCTGGGAGTTGGAGTCTATGGGTCTTAAGGCTTCCTTCCTGGCTGAGGAATTCTGGGAGTCTGGAGTCCATGGGTCTTAAGGCTTCCTTCCTGGCTGAGGAATTCTGGGAGTTGGAGTCCATGGGTCTTAAGGCTTCCTTCCTGGCTGAGGAATTCTGGGAGTTGGAGTCTATGGGTCTGAAGGCTTCCTTCCTGGCCGAGGAATTCTGGGAGTTGCACATCATGGGTCTTAAGGATTCCTTCCTGGCTGAGGAATTCTGGGAGTTGGAGTCCATGGGTCTTAAGGCTTCCTTCCTGGCTGAGGAATTCTGGGAGTTGGAGTCCATGGGTCTTAAGGATTCCTTCCTGGCTGAGGAATTCTGGGAGTTGAGTCCATGGGTCTTAAGGCTTCCTTCCTGGCTGAGGAAATTCTGGGAGTTGGAGTCCATGGGTCTTAAGGCTTCCTTCCTGGCTGAGAATTCTGGGAGTTGGAGTCCATGGGTCTTAAGGATTCCTTCCTGGCTGAGGAATTCTGGGAGTTGGAGTCCATGGGTCTTAAGGCTTCCTTCCTGGCTGAGGAATTCTGGGAGTTGCAGTCCATGGGTCTTAAGGCTTCCTTCCTGGCTGAGGAATTCTGGGAGTTGGAGTCCATGGGTCTTAAGGCTTCCTTCCTGGCTGAGGAATTCTGGGAGTTGGAGTCCATGGGTCTTAAGGCTTCCTTCCTGGCTGAGGAATTCTGGGAGTTGGAGTCATGGGTCTTAAGGCTTCCTTCCTGGCTGAGGAATTCTGGGAGTTGGAGTCCATGGGTCTTAAGGCTTCCTTCCTGGCGGGAATTCTGGAGTTGATTCATGGGTCTTAAGCTTCTTCCTGGCTGAGAGAATTCTGGGAGTTGGAGTCCATGGGTCTTAAGGATTCCTTCCTGGCTGAGGAATTCTGGGAGTTGGAGTCCATGGGTCTTAAGGCTTCCTTCCTGGCTGAGGAATTCTGGGAGTTGCAGTTCATGGGTCTTAAGGCTTCCTTCCTGGCTGAGGAATTCTGGGAGTTGGAGTCCATGGGTCTTAAGGCTTCCTTCCTGGCTGAGGAATTCTGGGAGTTGGAGTCCATGGGTCTTAAGGATTCCTTCCTGGCTGAGGAATTCTGGGAGTTGGAGTCTCATGGGTCTTAAGGCTTCCTTCCTGGCTGAGAATTCTGGGAGTTGGAGTCCATGGGTCTTAAGGCTTCCTTCCTGGCTGAGGAATTCTGGGAGTTGAGTCCATGGGTCTTAAGGCTTCCTTCCTGGCTGAGGAATTCTGGGAGTTGGAGTCCATGGGTCTTAAGGCTTCCTTCCTGGCTGAGGAATTCTGGGAGTTGGAGTCTATGGGTCTTAAGGATTCCTTCTGGCTGAGGAATTCTGGGAGTTGGAGTCCATGGGTCTTAAGGCTTCCTTCCTGGCTGAGGAATTCTGGGAGGTGGAGTCTATGGGTCTTAAGGATGCCTTACTGACAGGGGAATTCTGGGAGTCTGAGTCATGGGTCTTAAGGCTTCCTTCTTGGCTGAGGAATTCTGGGAGTTCTGAGTCTATGGGTCTTAAGGATTCCTTCCTGGCTGAGGAATTCTGGGAGTTGGAGTCTATGGGTCTTAAGGCTTCCTTCTGGCTGAGGAATTCTGGGAGTTGGAGTCCTATGGGTCTTAAGGATTCCTTCCTGGCAGGGGAATTCTGGGAGTTGGAGTCCATGGGTCTTAAGGCTTCCTTCCTGGCTGAGGAATTCTGGGAGTTGGAGTCCATGGGTCTTAAGGCTTCCTTCCTGGCTGAGGAATTCTGGGAGTTGGAGTCCATGGGTCTTAAGGCTTCCTTCCTGGCTGAGAATTCTGGGAGTTGCAGTTCATGGGTCTTAAGGCTTCCTTCCTGGCTGAGAAATTCTGGGAGTTGGAGTCCATGGGTCTTAAGGCTTCCTTCCTGGCTGAGGAATTCTGGGAGTTGCAGTCCATGGGTCTTAAGGCTTCCTTCCTGGCTGAGGAATTCTGGGAGTTGGAGTCCATGGGTCTTAAGGCTTCCTTCCTGGCTGAGGAATTCTGGGAGTTGGAGTCCATGGGTCTTAAGGCTTCCTTCCTGGCTGAGGAATTCTGGGAGTTGGAGTCCATGGGTCTTAAGGCTTCCTTCCTGGCTGAGGAAATTCTGGGAGTTGCAGTCCATGGGTCTTAAGGCTTCCTTCCTGGCTGAGGAATTCTGGGAGTTGGAGTCCATGGGTCTTAAGGATTCCTTCCTGGCTGAGGGAATTCTGGGAGTCCATGGTCTAGTCCATGGGTCTTAAGGCTTAAGCTTCCTTCCTGGCTGAGAATTCTGGGAGTTGGAGTCCATGGGTCTTAAGGCTTCCTTCCTGGCTGAGGAATTCTGGGAGTTGGAGTCTATGGGTCTTAAGGATTCCTTCCTGGCTGAGGAATTCTGGGAGTTGGAGTCCATGGGTCTTAAGGCTTCCTTCCTGGCTGAGGAATTCTGGGAGTTGGAGTCCATGGGTCTTAAGGCTTCCTTCCTGGCTGAGGAATTCTGGGAGTTGGAGTCCATGGGTCTTAAGGATTCCTTCCTGGCTGAGGAATTCTGGGAGTTGGAGTCTATGGGTCTTAAGGCTTCCTTCCTGGCTGAGGAATTCTGGGAGTTGGAGTCCATGGGTCTTAAGGCTTCCTTCCTGGCTGAGAAATTCTGGGAGTTGGAGTCCATGGGTCTTAAGGATTCCTTCCTGGCTGAGGAATTCTGGGAGTTGGAGTCCATGGGTCTTAAGGCTTCCTTCCTGGCTGAGGAATTCTGGGAGTTGGAGTCATGGGTCTTAAGGCTTCCTTCCTGGCTGAGGAATTCTGGGAGTTGGAGTCTATGGGTCTTAAGGCTTCCTTCCTGGCTGAGAATTCTGGGAGTTGAGTCCATGGGTCTTAAGGCTTCCTTCCTGGCTGAGGAATTCTGGGAGTTGGAGTCTATGGGTCTTAAGGATTCCTTCCTGGCTGAGGAATTCTGGGAGTTGGAGTCTATGGGTCTTAAGGATGCCTTCCTGGCTGAGGAATTCTGGGAGTTGGAGTCCATGGGTCTTAAGGCTTCCTTCCTGGCTGAGGAATTCTGGGAGTTGGAGTCTATGGGTCTTAAGGATGCCTTACTGGCAGGGGAATTCTGGGAGAAGGAGTCTATGGGTCTTAAGGATTCCTTCCTGGCTGAGGAATTCTGGGAGTTGGAGTCTATGGGTCTTAAGGATTCCTTCCTGGCAGAGGAATTCTGGGAGTTGGAGTCCATGGGTCTTAAGGCTTCCTTCCTGGCTGAGAAATTCTGGGAGTTGGAGTCCATGGGTCTTAAGGCTTCCTTCCTGGCTGAGGAATTCTGGGAGTTGGAGTCCATGGGTCTTAAGGCTTCCTTCCTGGCTGAGGAATTCTGGGAGTTGGAGTCCATGGGTCTTAAGGCTTCCTTCCTGGCTGAGAATTCTGGGAGTTGGAGTCCATGGGTCTTAAGGCTTCCTTCCTGGCTGAGGAATTCTGGGAGTTGAGAGTCCATGGGTCTTAAGGCTTCCTTCCTGGCTGAGGAATTCTGGGAGTTGGAGTCCATGGGTCTTAAGGCTTCCTTCCTGGCTGAGGAATTCTGGGAGTTGGAGTCCATGGGTCTTAAGGCTTCCTTCCTGGCTGAGGAATTCTGGGAGTTGAGTCTATGGGTCTTAAGGCTTCCTTCCTGGCTGAGAATTCTGGGAGTTGAGTCTATGGGTCTTAAGGCTTCCTTCCTGGCTGAGGAATTCTGGGAGTTGGAGTCCATGGGTCTTAAGGCTTCCTTCCTGGCTGAGGAATTCTGGGAGTTGGAGTCCATGGGTCTTAAGGCTTCCTTCCTGGCTGAGGAATTCTGGGAGTTGGAGTCCATGGGTCTTAAGGCTTCCTTCCTGGCTGAGGAATTCTGGGAGTTGGAGTCCATGGGTCTTAAGGCTTCCTTCCTGGCTGAGGAATTCTGGGAGTTGAGTCTATGGGTCTTAAGGACTTCCTTCCTGGCTGAGGAATTCTGGGAGTTGGAGTCCTATGGGTCTTGGAAGGCAGGATTCCTTCCTGGCTGAGGAATTCTGGGAGTTGAGTCCATGGGTCTTAAGGCTTCCTTCCTGGCTGAGGAATTCTGGGAGTTGGAGTCCATGGGTCTTAAGGCTTCCTTCCTGGCTGGGAATTCTGGGAGTTGGAGTCCATGGGTCTTAAGGATTCCTTCCTGGCTGAGGAATTCTGGGAGTTGAGTCATGGGTCTTAAGGCTTCCTTCCTGGCTGAGGAATTCTGGGAGTTGGAGTCCATGGGTCTTAAGGATTCCTTCCTGGCAGGGAATTCTGGGAGTTGGAGTCCATGGGTCTTAAGGCTTCCTTCCTGGCTGAGGAATTCTGGGAGTTGGAGTCCATGGGTCTTAAGGCTTCCTTCCTGGCTGAGGAATTCTGGGAGTTGGAGTCCATGGGTCTTAAGGCTTCCTTCCTGGCTGAGGAATTCTGGGAGTTGGAGTCATGGGTCTTAAGGCTTCCTTCCTGGCTGAGGAATTCTGGGAGTTGGAGTCTATGGGTCTTAAGGCTTCCTTCCTGGCTGGGAGGAATTCTGGGAGTTGGAGTCCATGGGTCTTAAGGCTTCCTTCCTGGCTGAGGAATTCTGGGAGTTGGAGTCCATGGGTCTTAAGGCTTCCTTCCTGGCTGAGGAATTCTGGGAGTTGGAGTCCATGGGTCTTAAGGCTTCCTTCCTGGCTGAGGAATTCTGGGAGTTGAGTCCATGGGTCTTAAGGCTTCCTTCCTGGCTGAGGAATTCTGGGAGTTGGAGTCCATGGGTCTTAAGGCTTCCTTCCTGGCTGAGGAATTCTGGGAGTTGGAGTCCATGGGTCTTAAGGCTTCCTTCCTGGCTGAGGAATTCTGGGAGTTGCAGTTCATGGGTCTTAAGGCTTCCTTCCTGGCTGAGAATTCTGGGAGTTGCAGTCCATGGGTCTTAAGGCTTCCTTCCTGGCTGAGGAATTCTGGGAGTTGGAGTCCATGGGTCTTAAGGCTTCCTTCCTGGCTGAGAATTCTGGGAGTTGGAGTCCATGGGTCTTAAGGCTTCCTTCCTGGCTGAGGAATTCTGGGAGTTGGAGTCCATGGGTCTTAAGGCTTCCTTCCTGGCTGAGGAATTCTGGGAGTTGGAGTCCATGGGTCTTAAGGCTTCCTTCCTGGCTGAGGAATTCTGGGAGTTGGAGTCCATGGGTCTTAAGGCTTCCTTCCTGGCTGAGGAATTCTGGGAGTTGGAGTCCATGGGTCTTAAGGCTTCCTTCCTGGCTGAGGAATTCTGGGAGTTGGAGTCCATGGGTCTTAAGGCTTCCTTCCTGGCTGAGAATTCTGGGAGTTGGAGTCCATGGGTCTTAAGGCTTCCTTCCTGGCTGAGGAATTCTGGGAGTTGGAGTCCATGGGTCTTAAGGCTTCCTTCCTGGCTGAGGAATTCTGGGAGTTGGAGTCCATGGGTCTTAAGGATTCCTTCCTGGCTGAGGAATTCTGGGAGTTGGAGTCCATGGGTCTTAAGGCTTCCTTCCTGGCTGAGAATTCTGGGAGTTGGAGTCTATGGGTCTTAAGGATTCCTTCCTGGCTGAGGAATTCTGGGAGTTGGAGTCTATGGGTCTTAAGGATTCCTTCTGGCTGAGGAATTCTGGGAGTTGGAGTCCATGGGTCTTAAGGCTTCCTTCCTGGCTGAGAAATTCTGGGAGTTGGAGTCCATGGGTCTTAAGGCTTCCTTCCTGGCTGAGGAATTCTGGGAGTTGGAGTCCATGGGTCTTAAGGCTTCCTTCCTGGCTGAGGAATTCTGGGAGTTGGAGTCCATGGGTCTTAAGGCTTCCTTCCTGGCTGAGAATTCTGGGAGTTGAGTCCATGGGGTCTTAAGGCTTCCTTCCTGGCTGAGGAATTCTGGGAGTTGGAGTCCATGGGTCTTAAGGCTTCCTTCCTGGCTGAGGAATTCTGGGAGTTGGAGTCATGGGTCTTAAGGCTTCCTTCCTGGCTGAGGAATTCTGGGAGTTGGAGTCCATGGGTCTTAAGGCTTCCTTCCTGGCTGAGGAATTCTGGGAGTTGGAGTCCATGGGTCTTAAGGCTTCCTTCCTGGCTGAGGAATTCTGGGAGTTGAGTCCATGGGTCTTAAGGCTTCCTTCCTGGCTGAGGAATTCTGGGAGTTGGAGTCCATGGGTCTCTTAAGGCTTCCTTCCTGGCTGAGGAATTCTGGGAGTTGGAGTCCATGGGTCTTAAGGCTTCCTTCCTGGCTGAGGAATTCTGGGAGTTGGAGTCCATGGGTCTTAAGGCTTCCTTCCTGGCTGAGGAATTCTGGGAGTTGAGTCCATGGGTCTTAAGGCTTCCTTCCTGGCTGAGGAATTCTGGGAGTTGGAGTCCATGGGTCTTAAGGCTTCCTTCCTGGCTGAGGGAAATTCTGGGAGTTGGAGTCCATGGGTCTTAAGGATTCCTTCCTGGCTGAGGAATTCTGGGAGTTGGAGTCCATGGGTCTTAAGGCTTCCTTCCTGGCTGAGGAATTCTGGGAGTTGGAGTCTATGGGTCTTAAGGCTTCCTTCCTGGCTGGGAATTCTGGGAGTTGGAGTCATGGGTCTTAAGGATTCCTTCCTGGCTGAGGAATTCTGGGAGTTGGAGTCTATGGGTCTTAAGGATTCCTTCCTGGCTGAGGAATTCTGGGAGTTGGAGTCCATGGGTCTTAAGGCTTCCTTCCTGGCTGAGGAATTCTGGGAGTTGGAGTCCATGGGTCTTAAGGCTTCCTTCCTGGCTGAGGAATTCTGGGAGTTGGAGTCCATGGGTCTTAAGGCTTCCTTCCTGGCTGAGGAATTCTGGGAGTTGGAGTCCATGGGTCTTAAGGCTTCCTTCCTGGCTGAGAATTCTGGGAGTTGTAGTCTATGGGTCTTAAGGCTTCCTTCCTGGCTGAGGAATTCTGGGAGTTGGAGTCTATGGGTCTTAAGGATTCCTTCCTGGCAGAGGAATTCTGGGAGTTGGAGTCCATGGGTCTTAAGGCTTCCTTCCTGGCTGAGGAATTCTGGGAGTTGCAGTCCATGGGTCTTAAGGCTTCCTTCCTGGCTGAGGAATTCTGGGAGTTGGAGTCCATGGGTCTTAAGAGCTTCCTTCCTGGCAGGGAATTCTGGGAGTTGGAGTCCATGGGTCTTAAGGATTCCTTCCTGGCTGAGGAATTCTGGGAGTTGGAGTCCATGGGTCTTAAGGCTTCCTTCCTGGCTGAGGAATTCTGGGAGTTGGAGTCCATGGGTCTTAAGGCTTCCTTCCTGGCAGGGGAATTCTGGGAGTTGGAGTCCATGGGTCTTAAGGATTCCTTCCTGGCTGAGAATTCTGGGAGTTGGAGTCCATGGGTCTTAAGGCTTCCTTCCTGGCTGAGGAATTCTGGGAGTTGGAGTCCATGGGTCTTAAGGCTTCCTTCCTGGCTGAGAATTCTGGGAGTTGGAGTCTATGGGTCTTAAGGATTCCTTCCTGGCTGAGGAATTCTGGGAGTTGTAGTCTAAGGGTCTTAAGGCTTCCTTCTTGGCTGAGGAATTCTGGGAGTTGTAGTCTATGGGTCTTAAGGCTTCCTTCCTGGCTGAGGAATTCTGGGAGTTGGAGAGTCCATGGGTCTTAAGGCTTCCTTCCTGGCTGAGGAATTCTGGGAGTTGAGTCCATGGGTCTTAAGGATTCCTTCCTGGCTGAGGGAATTCTGGGAGTTGGAGTCCATGGGTCTTAAGGCTTCCTTCCTGGCTGAGGAATTCTGGGAGTTGCAGTTCATGGGTCTTAAGGCTTCCTTCCTGGCTGAGAATTCTGGGAGTTGGAGTCCATGGGTCTTAAGGCTTCCTTCCTGGCTGAGGAATTCTGGGAGTTGGAGTCCATGGGTCTTAAGGCTTCCTTCCTGGCTGAGGAATTCTGGGAGTTGCAGTCCATGGGTCTTAAGGCTTCCTTCCTGGCTGAGAATTCTGGGAGTTGGAGTCCATGGGTCTTAAGGCTTCCTTCCTGGCTGAGGAATTCTGGGAGTTGGAGTCCATGGGTCTTAAGGCTTCCTTCCTGGCTGAGGAATTCTGGGAGTTGGAGTCCATGGGTCTTAAGGCTTCCTTCCTGGCTGAGGAATTCTGGGAGTTGGAGTCTATGGGTCTTAAGGATTCCTTCCTGGCTGAGGAATTCTGGGAGTTGGAGTCTATGGGTCTTAAGGCTTCCTTCCTGGCTGAGGAATTCTGGGAGTTGGAGTCCATGGGTCTTAAGGATTCCTTCCTGGCTGAGGAATTCTGGGAGTTGGAGTCTATGGGTCTTCAGGATGCCTTCCTGGCTGAGGAATTCTGGGAGTTGGAGTCCATGGGTCTTAAGGCTTCCTTCCGGGCTGAGGAATTCTGGGAGTTGGAGTCTATGGGTCTTAAGGATGCCTTACTGGCAGGGGAATTCTGGGAGTTGGAGTCTATGGGTCTTAAGGATTCCTTCTTGGCTGAGGAATTCTGGGAGTTGGAGTCTATGGGTCTTAAGGATTCCTTCCTGGCTGAGGAATTCTGGGAGTTGGAGTCCATGGGTCTTAAGGCTTCCTTCCTGGCTGAGGAATTCTGGGAGTTGGAGTCTATGGGTCTTAAGGCTTCCTTCCTGGCTGAGGAATTCTGGGAGTTGGAGTCCATGGGTCTTAAGGCTTCCTTCCTGGCTGAGAAATTCTGGGAGTTGGAGTCCATGGGTCTTAAGGCTTCCTTCCTGGCTGAGGAATTCTGGGAGTTGGAGTCCATGGGTCTTAAGGCTTCCTTCCTGGCTGAGAAATTCTGGGAGTTGGAGTCCATGGGTCTTAAGGCTTCCTTCCTGGCTGAGGAATTCTGGGAGTTGTAGTCTATGGGTCTTAAGGCTTCCTTCCTGGCTGAGGAATTCTGGGAGTTGGAGTCTATGGGTCTTAAGGCTTCCTTCCTGGCTGAGGAATTCTGGGAGTTGGAGTCCATGGGTCTTAAGGCTTCCTTCTGGCTGAGGAATTCTGGGAGTTGGAGTCCATGGGTCTTAAGGCTTCCTTCCTGGCTGAGGAATTCTGGGAGTTGAGTCCATGGGTCTTAAGGCTTCCTTCCTGGCTGAGAAATTCTGGGAGTTGGAGTCCATGGGTCTTAAGGCTTCCTTCCTGGCTGAGGAATTCTGGGAGTTGAGTCCATGGGTCTGAAGGCTTCCTTCCTGGCTGAGGAATTCTGGGAGTTGGAGTGTCATGGGTCTTAAGGCTTCCTTCCTGGCTGAGGAATTCTGGGAGTTGGAGTCCATGGGTCTTAAGGATTCCTTCCTGGCTGAGGAATTCTGGGAGTTGGAGTCCATGGGTCTTAAGGCTTCCTTCCTGGCAGGAGGAATTCTGGGAGTTGGAGTCCATGGGTCTTAAGGATTCCTTCCTGGCTGAGGAATTCTGGGAGTTGGAGTCCATGGGTCTTAAGGCTTCCTTCCTGGCTGAGGAATTCTGGGAGTTGGAGTCCATGGGTCTTAAGGCTTCCTTCCTGGCTGAGGAATTCTGGGAGTTGGAGTCCATGGGTCTTAAGGCTTCCTTCCTGGCTGAGAATTCTGGGAGTTGGAGTCCATGGGTCTTAAGGCTTCCTTCCTGGCTGAGGAATTCTGGGAGTTGGAGTCCATGGGTCTTAAGGCTTCCTTCCTGGCTGAGGAATTCTGGGAGTTGGAGTCCATGGGTCTTAAGGCTTCCTTCCTGGCTGAGAATTCTGGGAGTTGCAGTCATGGGTCTTAAGGCTTCCTTCCTGGCTGAGGAATTCTGGGAGTTGGAGTCCATGGGTCTTAAGGCTTCCTTCCTGGCTGAGAATTCTGGGAGTTGGAGTTGAGTCCATGGGTCTTAAGGCTTCCTTCCTGGCTGAGGAATTCTGGGAGTTGGAGTCCATGGGTCTTAAGGCTTCCTTCCTGGCTGAGGAATTCTGGGAGTTGGAGTCCATGGGTCTTAAGGCTTCCTTCCTGGCTGAGGAATTCTGGGAGTTGGAGTCCATGGGTCTTAAGGCTTCCTTCCTGGCTGAGGAATTCTGGGAGTTGGAGTTCATGGGTCTTAAGGCTTCCTTCCTGGCTGAGGAATTCTGGGAGTTGCAGTCCATGGGTCTTAAGGCTTCCTTCCTGGCTGAGGAATTCTGGGAGTTGGAGTCCATGGGTCTTAAGGCTTCCTTCCTGGCTGAGGAATTCTGGGAGTTGGAGTCCATGGGTCTTAAGGATTCCTTCCTGGCTGAGGAATTCTGGGAGTTGCAGTCCATGGGTCTTAAGGCTTCCTTCCTGGCTGAGGAATTCTGGGAGTTGGAGTCCATGGGTCTTAAGGCTTCCTTCCTGGCTGAGAATTCTGGGAGTTGGAGTCCATGGGTCTTAAGGATTCCTTCCTGGCTGAGGAATTCTGGGAGTTGGAGTCCATGGGTCTTAAGGCTTCCTTCCTGGCTGAGGAATTCTGGGAGTTGGAGTCCATGGGTCTTAAGGCTTCCTTCCTGGCTGAGGAATTCTGGGAGTTGAGTCCATGGGTCTTAAGGCTTCCTTCCTGGCTGAGAAATTCTGGGAGTTGGAGTCCATGGGTCTTAAGGATTCCTTCCTGGCTGAGGAATTCTGGGAGTTGGAGTCTATGGGTCTTAAGGCTTCCTTCCTGGCTGAGGAATTCTGGGAGTTGGAGTCATGGGTCTTAAGGATTCCTTCCTGGCTGAGGAATTCTGGGAGTTGAGTCATGGGTCTTAAGGCTTCCTTCCTGGCTGAGGAATTCTGGGAGTTGGAGTCTATGGGTCTTAAGGCTTCCTTCCTGGCTGAGGAATTCTGGGAGTTGGAGTCTATGGGTCTTAAGATTCCTTCCTGGCTGAGGAATTCTGGGAGTTGGAGTCCATGGGTCTTAAGGCTTCCTTCCTGGCTGAGGAATTCTGGGAGTTGGAGTCCATGGGTCTTAAGGCTTCCTTCCTGGCTGAGGAATTCTGGGAGTTGGAGTCCATGGGTCTTAAGGCTTCCTTCCTGGCTGAGGAATTCTGGGAGTTGAGTCTATGGGTCTTAAGGCTTCCTTCCTGGCTGAGGAATTCTGGGAGTTGGAGTCCATGGGTCTTAAGGCTTCCTTCCTGGCTGAGAAATTCTGGGAGTTGGAGTCCATGGGTCTTAAGGCTTCCTTCCTGGCTGAGGAATTCTGGGAGTTGCAGTCCATGGGTCTTAAGGCTTCCTTCCTGGCTGAGAATTCTGGGAGTTGGAGTCCATGGGTCTTAAGGCTTCCTTCCTGGCTGAGGAATTCTGGGAGTTGGAGTCCATGGGTCTTAAGGCTTCCTTCCTGGCTGAGGAATTCTGGGAGTTGGAGTCCATGGGTCTTAAGGCTTCCTTCCTGGCTGAGAATTCTGGGAGTTGGAGTCCATGGGTCTTAAGGATTCCTTCCTGGCTGAGGAATTCTGGGAGTTGGAGTCCATGGGTCTTAAGGCTTCCTTCCTGGCTGAGGAATTCTGGGAGTTGGAGTCTATGGGTCTTAAGGCTTCCTTCCTGGCTGAGGAATTCTGGGAGTTGGAGTCCATGGGTCTTAAGGCTTCCTTCCTGGCTGAGGAATTCTGGGAGTTGGAGTCCATGGGTCTTAAGGCTTCCTTCCTGGCTGAGGAATTCTGGGAGTTGGAGTCTATGGGTCTTAAGGCTTCCTTCCTGGCTGAGGAATTCTGGGAGTTGCAGTTCATGGGTCTTAAGGCTTCCTTCCTGGCTGAGGAATTCTGGGAGTTGGAGTCCATGGGTCTTAAGGCTTCCTTCCTGGCTGAGGAATTCTGGGAGTTGGAGTCCATGGGTCTTAAGGATTCCTTCCTGGCTGGGAATTCTGGGAGTTGCAGTCCATGGGTCTTAAGGCTTCCTTCCTGGCTGAGGAATTCTGGGAGTTGGAGTCCATGGGTCTTAAGGCTTCCTTCCTGGCTGAGGAATTCTGGGAGTTGGAGTCATGGGTCTTAAGGCTTCCTTCCTGGCTGAGGAATTCTGGGAGTTGGAGTCCATGGGTCTTAAGGCTTCCTTCCTGGCTGAGGAATTCTGGGAGTTGGAGTCATGGGTCTTAAGGCTTCCTTCCTGGCTGAGGAATTCTGGGAGTTGCAGTCCATGGGTCTTAAGGCTTCCTTCCTGGCTGAGGAATTCTGGGAGTTGGAGTCCATGGGTCTTAAGGCTTCCTTCCTGGCTGAGGAATTCTGGGAGTTGGAGTCCATGGGTCTTAAGGCTTCCTTCCTGGCTGAGGAATTCTGGGAGTTGTAGTCTCATGGGTCTTAAGGCTTCCTTCCTGGCTGAGGAATTCTGGGAGTTGGAGTCCATGGGTCTTAAGGCTTCCTTCCTGGCTGAGGAATTCTGGGAGTTGAGTCCATGGGTCTTAAGGCTTCCTTCCTGGCTGAGGAATTCTGGGAGTTGGAGTCCATGGGTCTTAAGGATTCCTTCCTGGCTGAGGAATTCTGGGAGTTGGAGTCCATGGGTCTTAAGGATTCCTTCCTGGCTGAGGAATTCTGGGAGTTGGAGTCCATGGGTCTTAAGGCTTCCTTCCTGGCTGAGGAATTCTGGGAGTTGGAGTCCATGGGTCTTAAGGATTGCCTTCCTGGCTGGGAATTCTGGGAGTTGGAGTCCATGGGTCTTAAGGATTCCTTCCTGGCTGAGGAATTCTGGGAGTTGGAGTCTATGGGTCTTAAGGCTTCCTTCCTGGCTGAGGAATTCTGGGAGTTGGAGTCCATGGGTCTTCATGAGGATTCCTTCCTGGCTGAGGAATTCTGGGAGTTGGAGTCCATGGGTCTTAAGGCTTCCTTCCTGGCTGAGGAATTCTGGGAGTTGAGTCCATGGGTCTTAAGGCTTCCTTCCTGGCTGAGGAATTCTGGGAGTTGGAGTCCATGGGTCTTAAGGATTCCTTCCTGGCTGAGGAATTCTGGGAGTTGAGTCCATGGGTCTTAAGGCTTCCTTCCTGGCTGAGGAATTCTGGGAGTTGGAGTCCATGGGTCTTAAGGCTTCCTTCCTGGCTGAGGAATTCTGGGAGTTGGAGTCATGGGTCTTAAGGATTCCTTCCTGGCTGAGGAATTCTGGGAGTTGGAGTCCATGGGTCTTAAGGCTTCCTTCCTGGCTGAGGAATTCTGGGAGTTGGAGTCCATGGGTCTTAAGGCTTCCTTCCTGGCTGAGGAATTCTGGGAGTTGGAGTCCATGGGTCTTAAGGCTTCCTTCCTGGCTGAGGAATTCTGGGAGTTGGAGTCCATGGGTCTTAAGGCTTCCTTCCTGGCTGAGGAATTCTGGGAGTTGGAGTCCATGGGTCTTAAGGATTCCTTCCTGGCTGAGGAATTCTGGGAGTTGGAGTCCATGGGTCTTAAGCTTCCTTCCTGGCTGAGGAATTCTGGGAGTTGGAGTCCATGGGTCTTAAGGCTTCCTTCCTGGCTGAGGAATTCTGGGAGTTGGAGTCCATGGGTCTTAAGGCTTCCTTCCTGGCTGAGGAATTCTGGGAGTTGGAGTCCATGGGTCTTAAGGCTTCCTTCCTGGCTGAGGAATTCTGGGAGTTGGAGTCCATGGGTCTTAAGGCTTCCTTCCTGGCTGAGGAATTCTGGGAGTTGAGTCCATGGGTCTTAAGGCTTCCTTCCTGGCTGAGGAATTCTGGGAGTTGGAGTCCATGGGTCTTAAGGATTCCTTCCTGGCTGAGGAATTCTGGGAGTTGGAGTCATGGGTCTTAAGGCTTCCTTCCTGGCTGAGAATTCTGGGAGTTGGAGTCTATGGGTCTTAAGGCTTCCTTCCTGGCTGAGGAATTCTGGGAGTTGGAGTCCATGGGTCTTAAGGCTTCCTTCCTGGCTGAGGAATTCTGGGAGTTGTAGTCCATGGGTCTTAAGGCTTCCTTCCTGGCTGAGGAATTCTGGGAGTTGGAGTCCATGGGTCTTAAGGATTCCTTCCTGGCTGAGGAATTCTGGGAGTTGGAGTCCATGGGTCTTAAGGATTCCTTCCTGGCTGAGGAATTCTGGGAGTTGGAGTCCATGGGTCTTAAGGCTTCCTTCCTGGCTGAGGAATTCTGGGAGTTGGAGTCCATGGGTCTTAAGGCTTCCTTCCTGGCTGAGGAATTCTGGGAGTTGGAGTCCATGGGTCTTAAGGATTCCTTCCTGGCTGAGGAATTCTGGGAGAGTTATGGTCTTAAGGATTCCTTCCTGGCTGAGGAATTCTGGGAGTTGGAGTCCATGGGTCTTAAGGCTTCCTTCCTGGCTGAGGAATTCTGGGAGTTGGAGTCCATGGGTCTTAAGGCTTCCTTCTGGCTGAGGAATTCTGGGAGTTGAGTCTATGGGTCTTAAGGCTTCCTTCCTGGCTGAGAATTCTGGGAGTTGAGTCCATGGGTCTTAAGGCTTCCTTCCTGGCTGAGGAATTCTGGGAGTTGGAGTCCATGGGTCTTAAGGCTTCCTTCCTGGCTGAGGAATTCTGGGAGTTGGAGTCCATGGGTCTTAAGGCTTCCTTCCTGGCTGAGGAATTCTGGGAGTTGGAGTCCATGGGTCTTAAGGCTTCCTTCCTGGCTGAGAATTCTGGGAGTTGGAGTCCATGGGTCTTAAGGCTTCCTTCCTGGCTGAGGAATTCTGGGAGTTGGAGTCCATGGGTCTTAAGGATTCCTTCCTGGCTGAGGAATTCTGGGAGTTGGAGTCCATGGGTCTTAAGGCTTCCTTCCTGGCTGAGGAATTCTGGGAGTTGGAGTCTATGGGTCTTAAGGATTCCTTCCTGGCTGAGGAATTCTGGGAGTTGGAGTCCATGGGTCTTAAGGCTTCCTTCCTGGCTGAGGAATTCTGGGAGTTGGAGTCCATGGGTCTTAAGGCTTCCTTCCTGGCTGAGGAATTCTGGGAGTTGGAGTCCATGGGTCTTAAGGCTTCCTTCCTGGCTGAGGAATTCTGGGAGTTGGAGTCCATGGGTCTTAAGGCTTCCTTCCTGGCTGAGGAATTCTGGGAGTTGGAGTCCATGGGTCTTAAGGCTTCCTTCCTGGCTGAGGAATTCTGGGAGTTGGAGTCCATGGGTCTTAAGGATTCCTTCCTGGCTGAGGAATTCTGGGAGTTGCAGTTCATGGGTCTTAAGGATTCCTTCCTGGCTGAGGAATTCTGGGAGTTGGAGTCCATGGGTCTTAAGGCTTCCTTCCTGGCTGAGGAATTCTGGGAGTTGGAGTCCATGGGTCTTAAGGCTTCCTTCCTGGCTGAGGAATTCTGGGAGTTGGAGTCATGGGTCTTAAGGCTTCCTTCCTGGCTGAGGAATTCTGGGAGTTGGAGTCCATGGGTCTTAAGGATCCTTCCTGGCAGGGAATTCTGGGAGTTGAGTCCATGGGTCTTAAGGCTTCCTTCCTGGCTGAGGAATTCTGGGAGTTGAGTCCATGGGTCTTAAGGCTTCCTTCCTGGCTGAGGAATTCTGGGAGTTGGAGTCCATGGGTCTTAAGGCTTCCTTCCTGGCTGAGGAATTCTGGGAGTTGGAGTCCATGGGTCTTAAGGCTTCCTTCCTGGCTGAGGAATTCTGGGAGTTGGAGTCCATGGGTCTTAAGGCTTCCTTCCTGGCTGAGGAATTCTGGGAGTTGGAGTCCATGGGTCTTAAGGCTTCCTTCCTGGCTGAGGAATTCTGGGAGTTGGAGTCCATGGGTCTTAAGGCTTCCTTCCTGGCTGAGGAATTCTGGGAGTTGGAGTCCATGGGTCTTAAGGATTCCTTCCTGGCTGAGGAATTCTGGGAGTTGGAGTCCATGGGTCTTAAGGTTCCTTCCTGGCGAGGAATTCTGGGAGTTGAGTCATGGGTCTTAAGGCTTCCTTCCTGGCTGAGGAATTCTGGGAGTTGGAGTCATGGGTCTTAAGGATTCCTTCCTGGCTGAGGAATTCTGGGAGTTGGAGTCCATGGGTCTTAAGGATTCCTTCCTGGCTGAGGAATTCTGGGAGTTGAGTCATGGGTCTTAAGGCTTCCTTCCTGGCTGAGAATTCTGGGAGTTGGAGTCATGGGTCTTAAGGCTTCCTTCCTGGCTGAGGAATTCTGGGAGTTGGAGTCCATGGGTCTTAAGGCTTCCTTCCTGGCTGAGGAATTCTGGGAGTTGGAGTCCATGGGTCTTAAGGCTTCCTTCCTGGCTGAGGAATTCTGGGAGTTGCAGTCCATGGGTCTTAAGGCTTCCTTCCTGGCTGAGGAATTCTGGGAGTTGCAGTCCATGGGTCTTAAGGCTTCCTTCCTGGCTGAGGAATTCTGGGAGTTGGAGTCCATGGGTCTTAAGGATTCCTTCCTGGCTGAGGAATTCTGGGAGTTGGAGTCTATGGGTCTTAAGGCTTCCTTCCTGGCTGAGGAATTCTGGGAGTTGGAGTCCATGGGTCTTAAGGCTTCCTTCCTGGCTGAGGAATTCTGGGAGTTGCAGTCCATGGGTCTTAAGGCTTCCTTCCTGGCTGAGGAATTCTGGGAGTTGGAGTCCATGGGTCTTAAGGCTTCCTTCCTGGCTGAGGAATTCTGGGAGTTGGAGTCCATGGGTCTTAAGGCTTCCTTCCTGGCTGAGGAATTCTGGGAGTTGCAGTTCATGGGTCTTAAGGCTTCCTTCCTGGCTGAGAAATTCTGGGAGTTGGAGTCCATGGGTCTTAAGGCTTCCTTCCTGGCTGAGGAATTCTGGGAGTTGCAGTTCATGGGTCTTAAGGCTTCCTTCCTGGCTGAGAAATTCTGGGAGTTGCAGTCCATAGGTCTTAAGGATTCCTTCCTGGCTGAGGAATTCTGGGAGTTGGAGTCCATGGGTCTTAAGGCTTCCTTCCTGGCTGAGGAATTCTGGGAGTTGGAATCCATGGGTCTTAAGGCTTCCTTCCTGGCTGAGGAATTCTGGGAGTTAGAGTCCATGGGTCTTAAGGCTTCCTTCCTGGCTGAGGAATTCTGGGAGTTGGAATCCATGGGTCTTAAGGATTCCTTCCTGGCTGAGGAATTCTGGGAGTTGTAGTCTAAGGGTCTTAAGGCTTCCTTCCTGGCTGAGGAATTCTGGGAGTTGTAGTCTATGGGTCTTAAGGCTTCCTTCCTGGCTGAGGAATTCTGGGAGTTGGAGTCTATGGGTCTTCAGGATGCCTTACTGGCAGGGGAATTCTGGGAGTCTGAGTCCATGGGTCTTAAGGCTTCCTTCCGGGCTGAGGAATTCTGGGAGTTGGAGTCTATGGCTCTTAAGGATGCCTTACTGACAGGGGAATTCTGAGAGTTGGAGTCTATGGGTCTTCAGGATGCCTTACTGGCAGGGGAATTCTGGGAGTCTGAGTCCATGGGTCTTAAGGCTTCCTTCCGGGCTGAGGAATTCTGGGAGTTGGAGTCTATGGGTTTTAAGGATGCCTTACTGGCAGGGGAATTCTGGGAGAAGGAGTCTATGGGTCTTAAGGATTCCTTCTTGGCTGAGAATTCTGGGAGTTGGAGTCTATGGGTCTTAAGGATTCCTTCCTGGCTGAGGAATTCTGGGAGTTGGAGTCTATGGGTCTTAAGGCTTCCTTCCTGGCTGAGGAATTCTGGGAGTTGGAGTCCATGGGTCTTAAGGCTTCCTTCCTGGCTGAGAATTCTGGGAGTTGGAGTCCATGGGTCTTAAGGCTTCCTTCCTGGCTGAGGAATTCTGGGAGTTGAGTCCATGGGTCTTAAGGCTTCCTTCCTGGCTGAGAATTCTGGGAGTTGGAGTCCATGGGTCTTAAGGATTCCTTCCTGGCTGAGGAATTCTGGGAGTTGCAGTTCATGGGTCTTAAGGCTTCCTTCCTGGCTGAGAATTCTGGGAGTTGGAGTCCATGGGTCTAAGGCTTCCTTCCTGGCTGAGAATTCTGGGAGTTGGAGTCCATGGGTCTTAAGGCTTCCTTCCTGGCTGAGGAATTCTGGGAGTTGGAGTCCATAGGTCTTAAGGATTCCTTCCTGGCTGAGGAATTCTGGGAGTTGCAGTTCATGGGTCTTAAAGGCTTCCTTCCTGGCTGAGGAATTCTGGGAGTTGGAGTCCATGGGTCTTAAGGATTCCTTCCTGGCAGGGAATTCTGGGAGTTGGAGTCCATGGGTCTTAAGGCTTCCTTCCTGGCTGAGGAATTCTGAGAGTTGCAGTTCATGGGTCTTAACGATGCCTTCCTGCTGGCAGGGAATTCTGGGAGTTGGAGTCATGGGTCTTAAGGCTTCCTTCCTGGGCAGGAATTCTGGGAGTTGGAGTCCATGGGTCTTAAGGATTCCTTCCTGGCTGAGGAATTCTGGGAGTTGGAGTCCATGGGTCTTAAGGCTTCCTTCCTGGCTGAGGAATTCTGGGAGTTGGAGTCCATGGGTCTTAAGGCTTCCTTCCTGGCTGAGGAATTCTGGGAGTTGTAGTCATGGGTCTTAAGGCTTCCTTCTGGCTGAGGAATTCTGGGAGTTGTAGTCTATGGGTCTTAAGGCTTCCTTCCTGGCTGAGGAATTCTGGGAGTTGGAGTCTATGGGTCTGAAGGCTTCCTTCCTGGCTGAGGAATTCTGGGAGTTGCAGTCATCATGGGTCTTAAGGCTTCCTTCCTGGGCTGAGGAATTCTGGGAGTTGCAGTTCATGGGTCTTAAGGATTCCTTCCTGGCTGAGAAATTCTGGGAGTTGGAGTCCATGGGTCTTAAGGATTCCTTCCTGGCCGAGGAATTCTGGGAGTTGCAGTTCCATGGGTCTTAAGGCTTCCTTCCTGGCTGAGGAATTCTGGGAGTTGGAGTCTATGGGTCTTAAGGATTCCTTCCTGGCAGGGAATTCTAGGAGTTAGAGTCCATGGGTCTTAAGGATTCCTTCCTGGCTGAGAATTCTGGGAAGTTGCAGTCCATGGGTCTTAAGGCTTCCTTCCTGGCTGAGGAATTCTGGGAGTTGCAGTCCATGGGTCTTAAGGCTTCCTTCCTGGCTGAGGAATTCTGGGAGTTGAGTCCATGGGTCTTAAGGCTTCCTTCCTGGCTGAGGAATTCTGGGAGTTGAGTCCATTGGTCTTAAGGATTCCTTCCTGGCTGAGGAATTCTGGGAGTTGTAGTTCATGGGTCTTAAGGATTCCTTCCTGGCTGAGAAATTCTGGGAGTTTGAGTCTATGGGTCTTAAGGATTCCTTCCTAGCTGAGGAATTCTGGGAGTTGTAGTCCTATGGGTCTTAAGCTTCCTTCCTGGCTGGGAATTCTGGGAGTTGGAGTCCATGGGTCTTAAGGCTTCCTTCCTGGCTGAGGAATTCTGGGAGTTGGAGTCATGGGTCTTAAGGATGCCTTCCTGGCAGGGAATTCTGGGAGTTGAGAATCCATGGGTCTTAAGGGTTCCTTCCTGGCTGAGGGAATTCTGGGAGTTGGAGTCCATGGGTCTTAAGGATTCCTTCCTGGCTGAGGAATTCTGGGAGTTGAGTCCATGGGTCTTAAGGCTTCCTTCCTGGCTGAGAATTCTGGGAGTTGGAGTCCATGGGTCTTAAGGATTCCTTACTGGCAGGGAATTCTGGGAGAAGGAGTCAGTGTGTCTTAACGGATGGTTTTTGGCAGGGAATTCTGGGAGTTGCAGTCCATGGGTCTTAAGGATTCCTTCCTGGCAGGTAAATTCTGGGAGTTGGAGTCCATGGGACTTAAGGCTTCCTTCCTGGCAAGGAATTCTGGGAGTTGGAAGTGCATGGGTCTTAAGGCTTCCTTCCTGGCTGAGGAATTCTGGGAGTTGGAGTCCATGGGTCTTAATGCTTCCTTCCTGGCTGAGGAATTCTGGGAGTTGGAGTCCATGGGTCTTAAGGATTCCTTCCTGGCTGAGGAATTCTGGGAGTTACAGTCCATGGGTCTTAAGGCTTCCTTCCTGGCTGAGGAATTCTGGGGTGGAGTCCATGGGTCTTAAGGCTTCCTTCCTGGCAGAGGAATTCTGGGAGTTGAGTCCATGGGTCTTAAGGATTCCTTCTTACTGAGGAATTCTGGGAGTTGGAGTCTATGGGTCTTAAGGATGCCTTACTGGCAGGGAATTCTGGGAGTCTGGAGTCCATGGGTCTTAAGGATTCCTTCTTGGCTGAGGAATTCTGGGAGTTGGAGTCCATGGGTATTAAGAATGCCTTACTGGAAGGGAATTCTGGGAGTTGGAGTCCATGGGTCTTAAGCTTCCTTCCTAGCTGAGGAATTCTGGGAGTTGGAGTCCCTGGGTCTAAAAGCTTCCTTCCTGGCAGGGGAATTCTGGGAGTTGGAGTCCATTGGTCTTAAGGATTCCTTCCTGGCCAAGGAATTCTGGGAGTTGCAGTCATGGGTCTTAAGGCTTCCTTCCTGGCTGAGGAATTCTGGGAGTTGGAGTCTATGGGTCTTAAGGATGCCTTCCTGGCAGGGAATTCTGGGAGAGGGAGTCTATGGAACTTAAGGATGACTTCCTGCCTGAGGAATTCTGGGAGTTGCAGTCCATGGGTCTTAAGGCTTCCTTCCTGGCTGAGAATTCTGGGAGTTGAGTCCATGGGTCTTAATCCTTCATTCCTGGCAGGGAATTCTGGGAGTTCAGTCCATGGGTCTTAAGGCTTCCTTCCTGGCTGAGAAATTCTGGGAGTTGGAGTCTGTGGTCTTAAGGCTTGCCTTCCTGGCTGGGAATTTTGGGAGTTGAGTCCATGGGTCTTAAGGATTCCTTCCTGGCAGGGAATTCTGGGAGTTGAGTCCATGGGTCTTAAGGATTCCTTCCTGGCTGAGGGAATTCTGGGAGTTGCAGTTCATGGGTCTTAAGGATTCCTTCCTGGCTAAGGAATTCTGGGAGTTGAGTCCATGGATCTTAAGGCTTCCTTCCTGGCTGAGGAATTCTGGGAGTTGGAGTCCATGGGTCTTAAGGCTTCCTTCCTGGCTGAGGAATTCTGGGAGTTGCAGTTGATGGGTCTTAATGCTTCCTTCCTGGCTGAGGAATTCTGGGAGTTGCAGTTATTGGGTCTTAAGGCTTCCTTCCTGGCAGAGAGGAATTCTGGGAGTTGGAGTCCATGGGTCTTAATGCTTCCTTCCTGGCTGAGGAATTCTGGGAGTTGGAGTCCATGGGTCTTAAGGATGCCTTACTGGCAGGGAATTCTGGGAGTTGCAGTTCATGGGTCTTAAGGATTTCTTCCTGCTGAGAATTCTGGGAGTTGCAGTTCATGGGTCTTAAGGATTCCTTCCTGGCTGAGGAATTCTGGGAGTTGGCATCCATGGGTCTTAAGGATGCCTTACTGGCAGGGAATTCTGGGAGAAGGAGTCCATGGGTCTTAAGGCTTCCTTCCTGGCTGAGGAATTCTGGGAGTTGGAGTCCATGGGTCTTAAGGATTCCTTCCTGGCTGAGGAATTCTGGGAGTTGAGTTCATGGGTCTTAAGGCTTCCTTCTTGGCTGAGGAATTCTGGGAGTTGGAGTCCATGGGTCTTAGGCTTCCTTCCTGGCTGAGGAATTCTGGGAGTTGGAGTCTATGGGTCTTAAGGATTCCTTCCTGGCTGAGAATTCTGGGAGTTTGATGTCCCTGGGTCTAAAGGCTTCCTTCCTGGCTGAGGAATTCTGGGAGTTGGAGTCATGGGTCTTAAGGATTCCTTCCTGGCTGAGAATTCTGGGAGTTGGAGTCTATGGGTCTTAAGGATGCCTTACTGGCTGGAATTCTGGGAGAAGGAGTCCATGGGTCTTAAGGCTTCCTTCCTGGCTGAGGAATTCTGGGAGTTGGAGTCCATGGGTCTTAAGGATGCCTTCCTGGCTGAGGAATTCTGGGAGTTGAGTCCATGGGTCTTAAGGATTCCTTCCTGGCTGAGGAATTCTGGGAGTTGGCAGTTCATGGGTCTTAAGGCTTCCTTCCTGGCTGAGGAATTCTGGGAGTTGGAGTCATGGGTCTTAAGGCTTCCTTCCTGGCTGAGGAATTCTGGGAGTTGGAGTCCATGGGTCTTAATGCTTCCTTCCTGGCTGAGAATTCTGGGAGTTGCAGTTGATGGGTCTTAAGGCTTCCTTCCTGGTGAGGAATTCTGGGAGTTGCAGTTCCATGGGTTTTAAGGATTCCTTCCTGGCTGAGAATTCTGGGAGTTGGAGTCCATCGGTCTTAATGCTTCGTTCCTGGCTGAGGAATTCTGGGAGTTGGAGTCTATGGGTCTTAATGCTTCCTTCCTGGCTGAGGAATTCTGGGAGTTGGAGTCCATGGGTCTTCAGGATGCCTTACTGGCTGGGAATTCTGGGAGTTGCAGTTCATGGGTCTTAAGGCTTCCTTCCTGGCTGAGGAATTCTGGGAGTTGCAGTTCATGGGTCTTAAGGATTCCTTCCTGGCTGAGGAATTCTGGGAGTTGGAGTCATGGGTCTTAAGAAGCTTCCTTCCTGGCTGAGAATTCTGGGAGTTGCAGTTTATGGGTCTTGAAGCTTCCTTCCTGGCTGAGGAATTCTGGGAGTTGGAGTCCATGGGACTTAAGGCTTCCTTCCTGGCTGAGGAATTCTGGGAGTTGCAGTTCATGGGTCTTAAGGATTCCTTCCTGGCAGGAGAATTCTGGGAGTTGCAGTTCATGGGTCTTAAGGATTCCTTCCTGGCTGAGGAATTCTGGGAGTTGGAGTCCATGGGTCTTAAGGCTTCCTTCCTGGCTGAGGAATTCTGGGAGTTGGAGTCCATGGGTCTTAAGGCTTCCTTCCTGGCTGAGGAATTCTGGGAGTTGGCAAAGTTGAGTCTATGGGTCTTAAGGATTCCTTCCTGGCTGAGGAATTCTGGGAGTTGGAGTCCATGGGTCTTAAGGCTTCCTTCCTGGCAGGGAATTCTGGGAGTTGGAGTCCATGGGTCTTAAGGATTCCTTCCTGGCTGAGGAATTCTGGGAGTTGAGTCCATGGGTCTTGGATTCCTTCCTGGCTGAGAATTCTGGGAGTTGTAGTCTATGGGTCTTAAGGCTTCCTTCCTGGCTGAGGAATTCTGGGAGTTGCAGTCCATGGGTCTTAAGGCTTCCTTCCTGGCTGAGGAATTCTGGGAGTTGGAGTCCATGGGTCTTAAGGATGCCTTACTGGCAGGGGAATTCTGGGAGAGGAGTCCATGGGTCTTAAGGATTCCTTCCTGGCTGAGGAATTCTGGGAGTTGCAGTTCATGGGTCTTAAGGATTCCTTCCTGGCTGAGGAATTCTGGGAGTTGGAGTCCATGGGTCTTAAGGCTTCCTTCCTGGCTGAGAATTCTGGGAGTTGGAGTCTATGGGTCTTAAGGATGCCTTCCTGGCAGGGGAATTCTGGGAGTCTGGAGTCCATGGGTCTTAAGGCTTCCTTCCTGGCTGAGGAATTCTGGGAGTTGGAGTCCATGGGTCTTAAGGCTTCCTTCCTGGCTGAGGAATTCTGGGAGTTGCAGTTCATGGGTCTTAAGGCTTCCTTCCTGGCTGAGGAATTCTGGGAGTTGGAGTCCATGGGTCTTAAGGCTTCCTTCCTGGCTGAGGAATTCTGGGAGTTGCAGTTCATGGGTCTTAAGGAGTCCTTCCTGGCTGAGAATTCTGGGAGTTGGAGTCCATGGGTCTTAAGGCTTCCTTCCTGGCTGAGGAATTCTGGGAGTTGGAGTCCATGGTCTTAAGGCTTCCTTCCTGGCTGAGGAATTCTGGGAGTTGGAGTCCATGGGTCTTAAGGCTTCCTTCCTGGCTGAGAAATTCTGGGAGTTGCACTTCATGGGTTCTTAAGGCTTCCTTCCTGGCTGAGGAATTCTGGGAGTTGAGTCCATGGGTCTTAAGGCTTCCTTCCTGGCTGAGAAATTCTGGGAGTTGGAGTCCATGGGTCTTAAGGCTTCCTTCCTGGCTGAGGAATTCTGGGAGTTGCAGTCCATGGGTCTTAAGGCTTCCTTCCTGGCTGAGAATTCTGGGAGTTGGAGTCCATGGGTCTTAAGGCTTCCTTCCTGGCTGAGGAATTCTGGGAGTTGCAGTTCATGGGTCTTAAGGCTTCCTTCCTGGCTGAGGAATTCTGGGAGGTGGAGTCCATGGGTCTTGAAGGCTTCCTTCTTGGCAGGGAATTCTGGGAGTTGGAGTCCATGGGTCTTAAGGCTTCCTTCCTGGCTAAGGAATTCTGGGAGTTGGAGTCTATGTGTCTTAAGGCTTCCTTCCTGGCTGAGGAATTCTGGGAGTTGGAGTCTATGGGTCTTCAGGATGCCTTACTGGCAGGGAATTCTGGGAGTCTGAGTCCATGGGTCTTAAGGCTTCCTTCCGGGCTGAGGAATTCTGGGAGTTGGAGTCTATGGCTCTTAAGGATGCCTTACTGACAGGGAATTCTGAGAGTTGGAGTCTATGGGTCTTCAGGATGCCTTACTGGCAGGGGAATTCTGGGAGTCTGAGTCCATGGGTCTTAAGGCTTCCTTCCGGGCTGAGAATTCTGGGAGTTGGAGTCTATGGGTTTTAAGGATGCCTTACTGGCAGGGGATTTCTGGTAGAAGGAGTCTATGGGTCTTAAGGCTTCCATCCTGGCTGAGGAATTCTGGGAGTTGGAGTCCATGGGTCTTAAGGCTTCCTTCGTGGCTGAGGAATTCTGGGAGTTGGAGTCTATGGGTCTTAAGGCTTCCTTCCTGGCTGAGGAATTCTGGGAGGTGGAGTCCATAGGTCTGAAGGATTCCTTCCAGGCTGAGGAATTCTGGGAGTTAGAGTCCATGGGTCTTAAGGCTTCCTTCCTGGCTGAGGAATTCTGGGAGGTGGAGTCCATAGGTCTGAAGGATTCCTTCCTGGCCAAGGAATTCTGGGAGTTGCAGTTCAGGGGTCTTAAGGCTTCCTTCCTAGCTGAGGAATTCTGGGAGTTGGAGTCCCTGGGTCTAAAAGCTTCCTTCCTGGCAGGAGAATTCTGGGAGTTGGAGTCCATGGGTCTTAAGGATTCCTTCCTGGCAGGGGAATTCTGGGAGTTGGAGTCCATGGGTCTTAAGGATTCCTTCCTGGCTGAGGAATTCTGGGAGTTGCACTTCATGGGTCTTATTAAGGCTTCCTTCCTGACTGAGAATTCTGGGAGTTGGAGTCCATGGTCTTAATGCTTCGTTCCTGGCTGAGGAATTCTGGAAGTTGGAGTCTATGGTTCTTAATGCTTCCTTCCTGGCTGAGGAATTCTGGGAGTTGGAATCCATGGGATTTCAGGATGCCTTACTGGCAGGGAATTCTGGGAGTTGCAGTTCATGGTCTTAAGGATTCCTTCCTGGCAGGGAATTCTGGGAGTTGCAGTTCATGGGTCTTAAGGATTCCTTCCTGGCTGAGGAATTCTGGGAGTTGGAGTCCATCGGTCTTAATGCTTCGTTCCTGGCTGAGGAATTCTGGGAGTTGCAGTTCATGGGTCTTAAGGCTTCCTTCCTGGCTGAGGAATTCTGGGAGTTGGAATCCATGGGACTTAAGGATGCCTTACTGGCAGGGAATTCTGGGAGTTGCAGTTCATGGGTCTTAAGGATTCCTTCCTGGCAGGGAATTCTGGGAGTTGCAGTTCATGGGTCTTAAGGATTCCTTCCTGGCTGAGGAATTCTGGGAGTTGGAGTCCATCGATCTTAATGCTTCGTTCCTGGCTGAGGAATTCTGGGAGTTGTAGTCTATGGGTCTTAAGGCTTCCTTCGTGGCTGAGGAATTCTGGGAGTTGGAGTCTATGGGTCTTAAGGATTCCTTCCTGGCTGAGGAATTCTGGGAGTTGGAGTCTATGGGTCTTAAGGATGCCTTCCTGGCAGGGAATTCTGGGAGTTGGAGTCCATTGGTCTTAAGGATTCCTTCCTGGCTGAGGAATTCTGGGAGTTGTAGTCTATCGGTCTTAAGGCTTCCTTCGTGGCTGAGGAATTCTGGGAGTTGCACTTCATGGGTCTTATTAAGGCTTCCTTCCTGACTGAGGAATTCTGGGAGTTGGAGTCCATGGGTCTTAAGGATGCCTTACTGGCAGGAGGAATTCTGGGAGAAGAGTCCGTGGGTCTTAAGGATTCCGTCCTGGCAGGAATTCTGGGAGTTGCAGTTCATGGGTCTTAAGGATTCCTTCCTGGCTGAGGAATTCTGGGAGTTGAGTCCAACGGTATTAAGGCTTTGTTCCTGGCTGAGGAATTCTGAGGAGTTGGAGTCTATGGGTCTTCAGGATGCCTTCCTGGCAGGGGAATTCTGGGAGTCTGAGTCCATGGGTCTTAAGGATTCCTTCCGGGCTGAGGAATTCTGGGAGTTGGAGTCTATGGGTTTTAAAGGATGCCTTACTGGCAGGGGATTTCTGGGAGAAGGAGTCTATGGGTCTTAAGGCTTCCATCCTGGCTGAGAATTCTGGGAGTTGGAGTCCATGGGTCTTAAGGCTTCCTTCCGTGGCTGAGGAATTCTGGGAGTTGGAGTCCATCGGTCTTAATGCTTCCTTCCTGGCTGAGGAATTCTGGGAGTTGGAATCCATGGGACTTAAGGATGCCTTACTGGCAGGGGAATTCTGGGAGTTGCAGTTCATGGGTCTTAAGGAGTCGTTCCTGGGGAGAAATTCTGGGAGTTCGAGTCCATTGGTCTTAAGGATTCCTTCCTGAGTGAGGAATTCTGGGAGTTGAGTCCATGGGTCTTAAGGCTTCCTTCCTGGCTGAGGAATTCTGGGAGTTGGACTCCATCGGTCTTAATCCTTCATTCCTGGCAGGGGAATTCTGGGAGTTGGAGTCCATGGGCTTAATGCTTCTTTCCTGGCTGAGAAATTCTGGGAGTTGGAGTCCATAGGTCTTAAGGATTCCTTCCTGGCTGAGGAATTCTGGGAGTTGGAGTCCATAGGTCTTAAGAGATTCCTTCCTGGCAGGGAATTCTGGGAGTTGGAGTCTATGGGTCTGAAGGCTTCCTTCCTGGCCGAGAATTCTGGGAGTTGCACATCATGGGTCTTAAGGCTTCCTTCCTGGCAGGGAAATTCCGGGAGTTGGAGGCCATGGGTCTTAAGGTTCCTTCCTGGCCAAGGAATTCTGAGAGTTGCAGTCAGGGTCTTAACGCTTCCTTCCTAGCTGAGGAATTCTGGGAGTTCATGTCCCTGGGTCTTAAAGCTTCCTTCCTGGCGAGGAGAATTCTGGGAGTTGAGTCTATGGGTCTTAAGGCTTCCTTCTTGGCTGAGAATTCTGGGAGTTGTAGTCTATGGGTCTTAAGGCTTCCTTCCTGGCTGAGGAATTCTGGGAGTTGGAGTCCATGGGTCTTAAGGCTTCCTTCCTGGCTGAGGAATTCTGGGAGTTGCAGTCCATGGGTCTTAAGGCTTCCTTCCTGGCTGAGAAATTCTGGGAGTTGGAGTCCATGGGTCTTAAGGCTTCCTTCCTGGCTGAGAATTCTGGGAGTTGCAGTCCATGGGTCTTAAGGCATTCCTTCCTGGCTGAGGAATTCTGGGAGTTGCAGTCCATGGGTCTTAAGGCTTCCTTCCTGGCTGAGAATTCTGGGAGTTGCAGTTCATGGGTCTTAAGGCTTCCTTCCTGGCTGAGAATTCTGGGAGGTGGAGTCCATAGGTCTGAAGGCTTCCTTCCTGGCTGAGGAATTCTGGGAGTTGGAGTCCATGGGTCTTAAGGCTTCCTTCCTGGCTGAGGAATTCTGGGAGTTGGAGTCATGGGTCTTAAGGCTTCCTTCCTGGCTGAGGGGAATTCTGGGAGTTGGAAACATGAACCGCAATTTGACTCCCGGAGTCATGAAGCCTTAAGACAGCCTCCAGCTCGATATCACGCAGGAAGAAGGCTTTTGAAGAGGCGGTGCGGGCCTGAGCCGGCTATAAGTCATCCATGGGACTCAGCTCGATTCCTGCCGGAGCACCATGATCTCGGCCGGAGAAGGACTTGCTGAACCAGACTCAACTCCAATTCCTGCTGAAGAAGTCGCCAAGGCTATGGACTCAACTCTAGTCCTCGTGAAGGGAATCCTTAGGAACTGTGGACTCCAGCTCTCGGCAGGCGAAAGCATTAGCTCATGGACCTCAAGCAGTGCCAGGCTATGAAGGTTGCGATGAGTCAACCACAGAATCCTCGTCCAGGAAGAAACTTGGGTTTCAGATCAACTCCGAGAGGGAATCCTTGAACAATGAACTCGAACAAGTCTCCCCAGGTGACCCTTAAGACTACCTATGTATGGGCATCTTAAGTCCCATGATTCAACTCAGAGAAGAAGCATTAAGCTCGGTGGACTGAAATCCCTCGGCACGAAGGCGCCATGAACTCAACTCCCGAATCTCACGGCGGACGACTCGCATCTCCAAGCAGACTCAGGCCGGAAGAATCGCCCAGGCCGTGGACTCAGACTCCCGAAATTCCTGAGAAGGCGGCTGAACAAGACTCCTGGCTCTCCGGCGAAGATTCAAGCAACCACCGTTGGTGCTTCTGATGGCCAGGAAGAATCTTCAAGACATGAACAAACTCAAAGAACACACAGGCAGATCACTGAACACACGGACTCCTTCTTCAATTCCCCTGCGAACCAAGGCATCCTTGGGTTTCCCAGACTCAACTCCAAAATTCCCTCAGTCAGAAGAAGCAACAATAAGATGCCCGTGAGGCCAGCTGGATGGCGACCGATGAGCCGGCTTTCCCAGAATTCACCTGGCCGGAAAGTCATAGGGCAATGGACTCAATACGAAATTCCCTGCCAGAGGCATCATAGATGCCGCCAGACTCCAGCTTCCCGGAATTCTCGGCGGAAAGTCGCCGATCGGCCGCGAAGAGCTGCCGGGCTGAACTACGGCACGGAAGTGTCTCGGCCGGGCAAGCGATGGATCGGTGGACTCCAGCTTCAGGTTCACCGGCCGGGAAGAGTCATGAGACCCCATGTTTCTGACTCCCAGAATTCCCCTGTGGAAGAGACCCAGTTCCCAGTGGGCGTCAGCAAATCCCCGTGGTTCAGCTCCCCCGAGACCTCTCGGCCGAGAAGGAAACTATGCATGTCCGAGTCAATGACATCGATTCGCAGCCGGAAGAGATCATGGACCATGTTCTGACTGCAGAATCGCCGAGAGGAATCGCAGAACCGTGAACTCATCAGAACTCACCGAAGCAAAGGTAATCGTAGTTCAGCTCCCCGAAATTCGGCCGGAAGAAGCGTGCCAACCGAGAATTCTCGACCGTGAACGAGCATTAGTTCGGTTTTTCTCGGTCGGAAGGAAACATGTACCGTGATACTGACTCCCAGTATCGGCCGAGAAGAAGATTTGCAAGATGTGGACTCCAACTCCCAGATTCCCTGCCGAGAAAGTCATAAGACCATGAACTCAGCAATTCCACCGGAGTGGGACTCCAGACTCCTGATCTCAGCTGAGCTGCATTCTGGATTGGACCACGCCTCCCAGGGCAATTCTCGGCCAGGAAGGCGCTGGACTCAACTCCCAGAATTTCTCGACAGAGAGAGTCATTCGAACTATGGACTCCACCCTCCCAGTCTCGGCCGGGAAAACGCCCAAAGAGACTACATGAACTCAACTCCCGGGTCAGCCGCGGCAGACCATGGTCTTCCCAGGTCTGAGCATGATCACTGAACTACTACCACCAGCCAGGCATCATAAAACCTGAACTCAACTCCCAAAAAATTCTCGGCCGGCCTTAAGACCCATGGACTCGAACTCCCAGAGGCATTCCTGCCCAGTAGTATCCTGGTGCACCATGAACTCCAGCTACTCATTCTGTCAGGCGTCATAACCATTCAACTCCCGATTCTCGGCCGGAAGAGAAGCTGCCCAAGACAGCGGACTCGAACTCCCAGGCTCACCGGAAGAGAGCGCCAGGTGCCCTTGAACTCGGCTCCCGAATTCAGGAAGGCTCAACCCGCTGTGGACATCAGCCTCCCAAAGTTTCCTTAGCGTTCAGACTGTGGTCACTCCTGTTCTGAATTGACTACTCAACTCCCAGAGTGTCTCGGCCAGGGAAGAAACACTTAGGCTGTGGATCAGCTCCCATTCTCAGCCAGGAAAGGCTGCCAAGACCCATGGACTCAGAATCTCGGCCGGAAGAACAAGACCCATGGACTCAACTCCCGGGTGGCCGGGAAGAGCACCAGGCCGGACTCTAACTCGAATTTCTCAGCCGGAAAAACTAGCCAAAAGCTCAGAGAGTGCAGCTGAAATTTACTCAGCAGGAGAAGCAGCAAGATTCCGTGGATCCAGCTCACAGTTTGCCAGGCGGTGGGCCGATGGACTCAACTCTGTTCGGAAGAGAGCTTAGCAGACTCGCGGTTCAACCTCCCGATTCACTCACCAAGCCGCAGTTCTGACTCCAATTCCCCCTGCCAGTCAGGCATCCTTGGGCACCATGGTTGGCCTCAGAATGCCTCAGTCGAGAGAAACCTTAATGGGTGCATGGTACGGCTCATTCTCGG
This sequence comes from Pseudonaja textilis, assembly GCF_049901715.1. Lineage (NCBI taxonomy): Eukaryota > Metazoa > Chordata > Lepidosauria > Squamata > Elapidae > Pseudonaja > Pseudonaja textilis. The sequence goes on from NW_028262886.1 coordinate 32,761, forward strand.
CCAGGAAGGAGCAAGACCATGGACTCCAACGATTCCTGCAGGAAGGATCGCCAAGACCCATGTTCGAACTCAAATTCCTGCCGATCTGGTGTGGTGCTGGCTCTCAGATTCTCGGCCACAAGCAGTGGACTCCAGCTCACAGAGTTCACTCATGGGAAGGTACTGTTTCCCAGCTCCAAGTCCCCTGCCGGGCAGTCTGAGACACTGGACTCTGCTCCCGGGAGTCCCCTGCGTGGCGTGCCAGGTGTGAGACTTCTGACTCCCGAACTCTCGGTCGGAAGGAAGTAGCAATGAACACATGTGTTCTCACGAAGAAATGTGAACCATGAACTGTCCCAGATTCTCGGCCGTGTTTCCAGCTCCCAGGAGAGAATCATGGTTTCATCAATTTAACTCAAAATTCCTTACAGGAAGGCATCAGACCGCGAACTCCAGCTCCCAAATTCTGACCAGAAGAGCTCCTTGAACCCGCCGACCCGCGTTCCTGCGACCACGCGGCAACAAGACTGTGGTTACAGCTCTGAACCTCCTCGGCAGGCAACGTGGGCTATCGGAGTGGACTCCAGCTTCAAATTCCTCGGCCGGAAAATCGCCCAGTTCGGAGCCTGCAACTCCCAGAATTCCTGCTTGAGGATCGCCAAGACCATGTTCCCGGCTCCAGGGTTCCTGCCAGCTGAGCAGCGCCAAGTCCCATGGTCAACTCCCAGGCGGCATGGAAAAACGCGAGACGTAAAAACGACTCAATTCCTCGGCCGAAACGGCATTATGGACTCCAACGAACTTCTCCGGCCGGGAAGAATCGCTTAAGACCATGTACAATTCCTTAGGAAGAGTCGCCCAAGACCGTGAACCTCGGCTCCCGAGTCCCTGCGGCTCAGGCATCCTGTGGTTCAACTCCCAGAAGTGCGGCAGGAAGGAGCTCCCAGCAGGCTCCAGCGGCTCAGGGGCTGGCGTGCGCGATGGACTCAACTCCCGAAATTCCTCTGCCGGAAGAATCGCAAGGCCAGCGAGACTGCGGCCTCAGTCGCTCGAGGCGAGGCATTAAGACCCATCGACTGCAGCTCCCAGGGCGAGAGCCGGCGTGGGCTCGATGGATCACCGGCCGAGATGCAAGACATGAACTCAACCAGGGTTTCACTAGGCCGGAAGAAACGCAAGACCCTGGTTCGGCTTCCTCAGCCGGGAAGAGTCCCTTGTGGACTCAGCCTGAAATTCACTCGGCCAGGGCTCAAATAAGACCGCTGGACCGCTCCCGGAGCCACGGCCGGGAGGCAGCAGATTCCTGTTCCTGCGGCTGAAGCATCAGCCCAGGTGCCATGAACTCCCAGCTCCCAGGCCCTCGGCCAGGAAGGAAGTCGCCAAGACTCCAACATTCCCCTGCCGGGGCTTTGGAGCAGGGGCCCGAATATCGGCGGGAAGAGACCCATGAACCTCGGCTGCGGTGGCGGGTCGGCTCCCGGAAGTTCTCGGCCAGAAAGAGCAGCAATTTCTGGCTTCTGACTCCAGGCCGGAAGGAATCGCTAAGCGTGGTCCAACCAGATTCTCGGCCGGGAACGAGCCTTGAACCATGTATCAGCAATCACGATTCCCCTGCCCGGTGGGCATCCTTGGGAACCTGGATGCCAGCTCCCAGATTTCCGGCCGGGAAGGATCACCAAGTTCCCATGGTTGACTCCAGATTCGGCGAGAGGCTCGCCAAGATTGTGTCCCCTGCCGATGAGCATCATAGTCCCATGGACCTGACTCCCAGAGTCACCAGCCAGAGCAGCGTGTGGTTTCAGCCAGCTCTGCCGGAAAATCATGAAACAGTAACAACTCCCAGTCGCTCAGGGAGCAACATTAGTGCATCGCTACGGCTCCCGATTGCCGGGAAGGCAGACACATGGACCCCAACTCTGAATCCACTCGAGGCAGGAAGCAGACCAGCTGCAATTCATGGCCGGGAAGAGTCACCCAGACTCATGGGCGGCAGCCCCTGCCGGAGAATCATGGACCTATGGACTCAACTCAAGCCTACCTTAGCGAGCGTCGCTGGTTGCAGTTGAGCGTCGTGGGCACGCAGCTCAACCACGAGCTTTCTCGGCCAGAAAGAAACGTGCGTTCCATGGACTCCAGGTGCTGAATGAAGGATAAGGTTCGAAGGAAACCTTGAGTTACATGAGCTACTGTCCAATTCCCCGAGCAGTCAAATCATGAGTTCCACCTCTCCCCCAGGTTCCCCTGCCGGGAAAGCATCATGGGCACCATGAACAGCTCCCAAGTCTTGGAAGGCAAAGATGCATGAATACGCTCCAAGCCAGGAAAGTCTCTACAAGACAATCGCTCCAACTCCCGAATTCCTGCCGGAAGCTTTTGAACAGGAGTTGCAGAACTCCAAATTCTCAATGGAAACAGGAACACCATGGATACAGGAATTCCGGCTGAGGCATTCTTCTGTGCACGCCAGACTCCGACTCCCAGAATTCTCGGTCAGAAGAGAATCGCCGGGCGACTCAGACTCTGCCCGTGAGGCATCATAAGACACCATGAACTCAACTCCCAGATTCCTCCGGTCGAAGATCGCCAAGACGTGGACTCCTTCTGCGGAAGAGCCTTGAACATGTTTTCCACAGCCATTCCTGGCAAGGAGTCGCCAGATCCATGAACTGCAGCTCCCAGTCCCCGTGATCGCACGCGGATTCAACTCCAAATTCTCGGCCAGGGCGATGGCCTGGAAGGACTCCAAGGTTTCCGAAGGAGATCGCCCAGGACCCATGCGTCCAACTCCCAGGTGAAGATGGCGTTAAGTCCCGTAATTCAACTCCCAGGCCTGCCGGAAGGTGTCGGCCCCATGGACTGCAGCTCTCCAGAAGCCCTGCCACTAAAACATGGTGCACGGACTCGCTCTCCCCTTCCCCACTGCGTATCGCCAAGCCCCGTGGACTTCCAGCTCCCAGTCTCTCGGCCAGGAGCGGCTGTAAGACTGCATGGTGCGGCTCCAGAATTTGAGTCATGGCTATGGTTGAGTCGTTCCTGCCACAGGCTGTGGATGGGCTGCGGTTCGCTCGATTCCCCTATGGTGGCCATGTACTCAGCTCCCAGGTCTCGGCCGAGAAAATCACTCCAAGGTGTGGTTTCCCAATCCCGCGTGTCGAGAAGGAAGCTTTTACCGGACCTGTCCAGAATTTCCTCGGCTGGAAGAGATCATGGCCAATGGACTCAAACTCCCAGAGCTAAGCCAGGAAGATCATGCCATATTCCCCGACCCGATTTCATCGAGGAGACTCGCAAGACAATTCCCAGCCCCCGAAGCGATACATGGTTCATGTTCACAACTCCCCCAGGCCCCCTGCCGAGAAGGCATCGTTAAGACACCAGCAATGCAGCTCTGGGGATCTCGGCCAGAAGAAGCATAGGAAATGCCATTCCCGAAATTTCACCGGGAAAAACCATGGACTCTAACTCCTGAATTCCCCTGCCAGTGAGCTGTAAGGCTGTGAACAACTCCCAGGGATCCTGAACTGAAGGCATTCCCAGTTTTATTCGAAGAGACACCCATGATTGGCTGAAGGAAGGCTGTGAGTTCCATGGTGGCATTCAGCCCGGCCATGAATATGCAACTCTATTCCTCGGCAGAAGGACCCATGAACTCAGCTCCAAGTCACCTCAGTAGAAAAGCCTTAAGACCATAATCCCCAACTCCCGGAGTCTAAACCAGAAGGCGTTCTGGGCACTCCCAGGCGGCCAGGCATCTACATGAACTCAACTCGGGAATTCCTCTGCGAAAAACAACAAGACCACATGAATCAACTCCCCCGAAATTCTCAGCCGGAAGAGATCGCCATCATGGACTCAGCTCTGAGCTCACCTTGAAGAAACATGAACAGAGCCTACAGCTTCCCAGTCCCCTGTAGGCGTCGTTAAGACCATGTTCTGCAGCTCAATTCAGCCGGGAAGGCTCATGGACTCATATTCAGGCCTGCGGCTGGGCGTCATGCAAGACTTTCCATGGACTCAACTTTGTGGACTCCAACTCCCAGAATTCCCTGCCGGAAGGAATCCTATATGGACTCAACTCCCAATTCTCCTGCCAGGAAGAGCTTTTAGACCCAAGGACTCCAACTCCCAGAATTCTCCAGCTAGGAAGGAAGCGTTAAGACCCCTGAACTGCTCCCAGATTCCTTGGCCAGGAAGGGAATCCTTCGGCCATGGACTCCAACTCCCGGAATTTACCGGGAGAGGTCAGCTGAACCTATGAACTCCAACTCCCAAGGTACCGGCCGGAAGAGGCACTGAACCCATGGACTCAACTCCCAGGCCAGGCTTCGAACCTGTGGACTCCACTCCCAGGTCGCCAGGAAAAGCCTCCAAGACTTCCATGAACTCGGCTCACGAATTCTCGGCCAGTGTGAGCCGCGGACTCCAGCTCCAGAGAATCTGCGGATGGGCAACAAGCATGAACTAACTAACCACAGAATCCTGCCGGCTCAAGGCGTCGCCCAAGGCATGAACTCCGGCTCCCAGAATTCTCAGCCGGAAGAAGCCAGCAAAGATGTGGGCCGAACTCTGACCTTTGCCCTCTCGAAGACATGAACTCAACCTCAGGCCCTGTCTGGCTCAGGCGTCGCCCAGGCAGACTCCAGCCCCCAGGTCGTAGCAGACGGACTCGAACTCACATTCCCGCGTGGGCGTCTGAGGCCCATGAACTCGGCTCCCGGAGATCTCGGCCAGGAAGGCGGCAGGCGCCCGGAGGCGGGACCGCGGACTCAGCCTCCCGAACCTGCCCAGAAGAGGCCCTATGTTTCCTCAGCTCATCGGCCGGAAGAAGCCTTGAACTGCATGAACTGCAACTCCACTCGGCCAGGAAGCAGCAGACCATGGACTCCAGCTCCAGCTACTCGGCAGGAAGAAGCAGCAGACAATGGACTTTGACTCCCATGAAGGCAGCACGGATCAAGCTCTGTGCGGCCGGAAGAGGCAACCCAGGAACCCGTGATCTGGCTCCCGGAGGTTCTCGGCAGAGGAGGCGCAAGAACCACGGAGTCAGACTCCCAGAGACCCATGGACTCCAACTCCCAGAATTCCTCAGCCAGGAAGGAAGCATCCTTAAGACCCCAGACTCCAACTCCCAGAATTCCTCAGCCAGGAAGGAATCCTTAAGACCCATGGACTCCAACTCCCAGAATTCCCCCTGCCAGGAAGGCATCCATCCCGTTAAGACTCCAACTCCCAGAATTCCCTGCCCCAGAATTCCCTTCAGACCACATGACTCCAACTCCCAGAATTCCTCAGCCAGGAAGGAATCCTTAAGACCCATGGACTCCAACTCCCAGAATTCCCCTGCCAGGAAGGAAGCCTTAAGACCCATGGACTCCAACTCCCAGAATTCCTCAGCCAGGAAGGAATCCTTAAGACCCATGGACTCCAACTCCCAGAATTCCTCAGCCAGGAAGGAAGCCTTAAGACCCATGGACTCCAACTCCCAGAATTCCTCAGCCAGGAAGGAATCCTTAAGACCCATGGACTCAACTCCCAGAATTCCTCAGCCAGGAAGGAATCCTTAAGACCCATGAACTGCAACTCCCAGAATTCCTCAGCCAGGAAGGAAGCCTTAAGACCCATGGACTCAACTCCCAGAATTCCTCAGCCAGGAAGGAATCCTTAAGACCCATGAACTGCAACTCCCAGAATTCCCCAGGCAGGAAGGAATCCTTAAGACCCATGGACTCCAACTCCCAGAATTCCCCTGCCAGTAAGGCATCCTTAAGACCCATGGACTCCAACTCCCAGAATTCCTCAGCCAGGAAGGAAGCCTTAAGACCCATGAACTGCAACTCCCAGAATTCCTCAGCCAGGAAGGAAGCCTTAAGACCCATGGACTCCAACTCCCAGAATTCCTCAGCCAGGAAGGAAGCCTTAAGACCCATGGACTGCAACTCCCAGAATTCCTCAGCCAGGAAGGAATCCTTAAGACCCATGGACTGCAACTCCCAGAATTCCTCAGCCAGGAAGGAAGCCTTAAGACCCATGGACTCCAACTCCCAGAATTCCTCAGCCAGGAAGGAAGCCTTAAGACCCATGGACTCCAACTCCCAGAATTCCTCAGCCAAGAAGGAAGCCTTAAGACCCATAGACTACAACTCCCAGAATTCCTCAGCCAGGAAGGAATCCTTAAGACCCATGGACTCCAACTCCCAGAATTCCTCAGCCAGGAAGGAAGCCTTAAGACCCATGGACTGCAACTCCCAGAATTCCTCGGCCAGGAAGGAAGCCTTAAGACCCATGGACTCCAACTCCCAGAATTCCTCAGCCAGGAAGGAATCCTTAAGACCCATGGACTCCAACTCCCAGAATTCCTCAGCCAGGAAGGAAGCCTTAAGACCCATGGACTCCAACTCCCAGAATTCCTCAGCCAGGAAGGAATCCTTAAGACCCATGAACTGCAACTCCCAGAATTCCCCTGCCAGGAAGGAATCCTTAAGACCCATGAACTGCAACTCCCAGAATTCCTCAGCCAGGAAGGAATCCTTAAGACCCATGGACTCCAACTCCCAGAATTCCCCTGCCAGGAAGGAATCCTTAAGACCCATGGACTCCAACTCCCAGAATTCCTCAGCCAGGAAGGAAGCCTTAAGACCCATGAAGTGCAACTCCCAGAATTCCTCAGCCAGGAAGGAATCCTTAAGACCCATGGACTCCAACTCCCAGAATTCCTCAGCCAGGAAGGAATCCTTAAGACCCATGGACTCCAACTCCCAGAATTCTCCTGCCAGGAAGGAAGCTTTTAGACCCATGGACTCCAACTCCCAGAATTCCTCAGCCAGGAAGGAAGCCTTAAGACCCATGGACTCCAACTCCCAGAATTCCTCAGCCAGGAAGGAAGCCTTAAGACCCATGGACTCCAACTCCCAGAATTCCCCTGCCAGGAAGGAATCCTTCAGACCTATGGACTCCAACTCCCAGAATTCCTCAGCCAGGAAGGAAGCCTTAAGACCCATGGACTCTAACTCCCAGAATTCCTCAGCCTGGAAGGAATCCTTCAGACCTATGGACTCCACCTCCCAGAATTCCTCAGCCAGGAAGGAAGCCTTAAGACCCATAGACTCCAACTCCCAGAATTCCTCAGCCACGAAGGAAGCCTTAAGACCCATGGACTCCAACTCCCAGAATTCCTCAGCCAGGATGGAAGCCTTAAGACCCATAGACTCCTTCTCCCAGAAATCCCCTGCCAGTAAGGCATCCTTAAAACCCATAGACTCCAACTCCCAGAATTCCTCAGCCCGGAAGGAAGCCTTAAGACCCATGGACTCAGACTCCCAGAATTCCCCTGCCAGTAAGGCATCCTGAAGACCCATAGACTCCAACTCTCAGAATTCCCCTGTCAGTAAGGCATCCTTAAGAGCCATAGACTCCAACTCCCAGAATTCCTCAGCCCGGAAGGAAGCCTTAAGACCCATGGACTCAGACTCCCAGAATTCCCCTGCCAGTAAGGCATCCTGAAGACCCATAGACTCCAACTCCCAGAATTCCTCAGCCAGGAAGGAAGCCTTAAGACACATAGACTCCAACTCCCAGAATTCCTCAGCCCGGAAGGAAGCCTTAAGACCCATGGACTCCAACTCCCAGAATTCCCCTGCCAAGAAGGAAGCCTTCAGACCTATGGACTCCACCTCCCAGAATTCCTCAGCCAGGAAGGAAGCCTTAAGACCCATGAACTGCAACTCCCAGAATTCCTCAGCCAGGAAGGAAGCCTTAAGACCCATGGACTCCAACTCCCAGAATTCCTCAGCCAGGAAGGAAGCCTTAAGACCCATGGACTCCAACTCCCAGAATTCCTCAGCCAGGAAGGAAGCCTTAAGACCCATGGACTCCAACTCCCAGAATTTCTCAGCCAGGAAGGAAGCCTTAAGACCCATGGACTCTAACTCCCAGAATTCCTCAGCCAGGAAGGAAGCCTTAAGAACCATGAAGTGCAGCTCCCAGAATTTCTCAGCCAGGAAGGAAGCCTTAAGACCCATGGACTCCAACTCCCAGAATTCCCCTGCCAGGAATGAAGAATTAAGACCGATGGACTCCAACTCCCAGAATTCCTCAGCCAGGAAGGAAGCCTTAAGACCCATGGACTCCAACTCCCAGAATTCCTCCCCCAGGAACGACTCCTTAAGACCCATGAACTGCAACTCCCAGAATTCCCCTGCCAGTAAGGCATCCTTAAGACCCATGGACTCCAACTCCCAGAATTCCTCAGTCAGGAAGGAAGCCTTAATAAGACCCATGAAGTGCAACTCCCAGAATTCCTCAGCCAGGAAGGAATCCTTAAGACCCATGGACTCCAACTCCCAGAATTCCCCTGCCAGGAAGGAATCCTTAAGACCCATGGACTCAGACTCCCAGAATTCCCCTGCCAGGAAGGCATCCTGAAGACCCATAGACTCCAACTCTCAGAATTCCTCAGCCAGGAACAAAGCCTTAATACCGTTGGACTCCAACTCCCAGAATTCCTCAGCCAGGAAGGAATCCTTAAGACCCATGAACTGCAACTCCCAGAATTCCCCTGCCAGGACGGAATCCTTAAGACACACGGACTCCTTCTCCCAGAATTCCCCTGCCAGTAAGGCATCCTTAAGACCCATGGACTCCAACTCCCAGAATTCCTCAGTCAGGAAGGAAGCCTTAATAAGACCCATGAAGTGCAACTCCCAGAATTCCTCAGCCACGAAGGAAGCCTTAAGACCCATAGACTACAACTCCCAGAATTCCTCAGCCAGGAAGGAATCCTTAAGACCAATGGACTCCAACTCCCAGAATTCCCCTGCCAGGAAGGCATCCTTAAGACCCATAGACTCCAACTCCCAGAATTCCTCAGCCAGGAAGGAATCCTTAAGACCCATAGACTCCAACTCCCAGAATTCCTCAGCCACGAAGGAAGCCTTAAGACCCATAGACTACAACTCCCAGAATTCCTCAGCCAGGAACGAAGCATTAAGATCGATGGACTCCAACTCCCAGAATTCCTCAGCCAGGAAGGAATCCTTAAGACCCATGAACTGCAACTCCCAGAATTCCCCTGCCAGGAAGGAATCCTTAAGACCCATGAACTGCAACTCCCAGAATTCCCCTGCCAGTAAGGCATCCTTAAGTCCCATGGATTCCAACTCCCAGAATTCCTCAGCCAGGAAGGAAGCCTTAAGACCCATGAACTGCAACTCCCAGAATTCCTCAGCCAGGAACGAAGCATTAAGACCGATGGACTCCAACTCCCAGAATTCCTCAGCCAGGAAGGAATCCTTAAGACCCATGAACTGCAACTCCCAGAATTCCCCTGCCAGGAAGGAATCCTTAAGACCATGAACTGCAACTCCCAGAATTCCCCTGCCAGTAAGGCATCCTGAAATCCCATGGATTCCAACTCCCAGAATTCCTCAGCCAGGAAGGAAGCATTAAGAACCATAGACTCCAACTTCCAGAATTCCTCAGCCAGGAACGAAGCATTAAGACCGATGGACTCCAACTCCCAGAATTCCTCTGCCAGGAAGGAATCCTTAAAACCCATGAACTGCAGCTCCCAGAATTCCTCACTCAGGAACGAAGCATTAAGACCCATCAACTGCAACTCCCAGAATTCCTCAGCCAGGAACGAAGCATTAAGATCGATGGACTCCAACTCCCAGACTTCCTCAGCCAGGAAGGAATCCTTAAGACCCATAGACTCCAACTCCCAGAATTCCTCGGCCAGGAAGGAAGCCTTAAGACCCCTGAACTGCAGCCCCCAGAATTCCTCAGCCAGGAAGGAATCCTTAAGACCCATGGACTCCAACTCCCAGAATTCCTCAGCCAGGAAGGAATCCTTAAGACCCATGGACTCCAACTCCCAGAATTCCTCAGCCAGGAACGAAGCCTTAAGACCCATATACTCCTTCTCCCAGAATTCCCCTGCCAGTAAGGCATCCTTAAGACCCATGGACGCCAACTCCCAGAATTCCTCAGCCAGGAAGGAATCCTTAAGACCAATCAACTCCAACTCCCAGAATTCCCCTGCCAGGAAGGAAGCTTTTAGACCCAGGGACACGAAGTCCCAGAATTCCTCAGCCAGGAAGGAATCCTTAAGACCCATAGACTCCAACTGCCAGAATTCCTCATCCAGGAAGGAAGCCTAAAACCCAGGGCGTCCAACTCCCAGAATTCCTCAGCCAAGAAGGAACGCTTAAGACCCATGAACTGCAACTCCCAGAATTCCAGGCCAGGAAGGAATCCTTAAGACCCATGGACTCCAACTCCCAGAATTCCTCAGCCAGGAAGGAATCCTTAAGACCCATGGACTCCAACTCCCAGAATTCCCCAGCCAGGAAGGAATCCTTAAGACCCATGGACTCCAACTCCCAGAATTCCTCAGCCAGGAAGGAAGCCTTAAGACCCATGGACTCCAACTCCCAGAATTCCTCAGCCAGGAAGGAATCCTTAAGACCCATGAACTGCAACTCCCAGAATTCCTCAGCCAGGAAGGAATCCTTAAGACCCATGGACTCCAACTCCCAGAATTCCTCAGCCAGGAAGGAAGCCTTAAGACCCATGGACTGCAACTCCCAGAATTCCCCTGCCAGGAAGGAATCCTTAAGACCCATGGACTCCAACTCCCAGAATTCCTCTGCCAGGAAGGAAGCTTAAGACCCATCAACTGCAACTCCCAGAATTCCTCACTGCCAGGAAGGAATCCTTAAGACCCATGGACCCAACTCCCAGAATTCCTCAGCCAGGAAGGAATCCATTAAGATCATGGACTCCAACTCCCAGAATTCCTCAGCCAGGAAGGAATCCTTAAGACCCATGAACTGCAACTCCCAGAATTCCCCTGCCAGGAAGGAATCCTTAAGACCTATGGACTCCAACTCCCAAAATTCACCTGCCCGGAAGGAATCCTTAAGACCTATGGACTCCAACTCCCAAAATTCCCCTACCAGGAAGGCATCGTTAAGACACACAGACTCCAACTCCCAGAATTTCTCAGCCAGGAAAGAAGCATTAAGACCCATGGACTCCAACTCCCAGAATTCCCCTGCCAGGAATGAAGGATTAAGACTCCAACTCCCAGAATTCCTCAGCCAGGAAGGAAGCCTTAAGACCCATGAACTGCAACTCCCAGAATTCCCCAGGCAGGAAGTCATCCTTAAGTTCCATAGACTCCCTCTCCCAGAATTCCCCTGCCAGGAAGGCATCCTTAAGACCCATAGACTCCAACTCCCAGAATTCCTCACCCAGGAAGGAAGCCTTAAGACCCATGAGGTGCAACTCCCAGAATTCCTTGGCCAGGAAGGAATCCTTAAGACCAATCGACTCCAACTCCCAGAATTCCCCTGCCAGGAAGGAAGCTTTTAGACCCAGGGACACGAACTCCCAGAATTCCTCAGCTAGGAAGGAAGCCTTAAGACCCATGGACTCCAACTCCCAGAATTCCCCTTCCAGTAAGGCATTCTTAATACCCATAGACTCCAACTCCCAGAATTCCTCAGTCAAGAAGGAATCCTTAAGACTCATGGACTCCGACTCCCAGAATTCCCCTGCCAGTAAGGCATCCTTAAGACCCATAGACTCCAACTCCCAGAATTCCTCAGTCAAGAAGGAATCCTTAAGACCCATGGACTCCGACTCCCAGAATTCCCCTGCCAGGAAGGAAGCCTTAAGACCCATGAACTGCAACTCCCAGAATTCCCCTGCCAGGAAGGAATCCTTAAGACCCATGAACTGCAACTCCCAGAATTCCCCTGCCAGTAAGGCATCCTTAAGTCCCATGGATTCCAACTCCCAGAATTCCTCAGCCAGGAACGAAGCATTAATACCGATGGACTCCAACTCCCAGAATTCCTTGGCCAGGAAGGAATCCTTAAGACCCATGGATTCCAACTCCCAGAATTTCCCTACCAGGAAGGAATCCTTAAGACCCATGGATTCCAACTCCCAGAATTCCCTTGCCAGGAAGTAAGCATTAAGTCCCATGGATTCCAACTCCCAGAATTTACCTGCCAGGAAGTTATCCTTAAGCCCCATGGACTGCAACTCCCAGAATTCCCCTGCCACAAAACCATCGTTAAGACACACGGACTCCTTCTCCCAGAATTCCCCTGCCCGTAAGGCATCCTTAAGACCCATGGACTCCAACTCCCAGAATTCCTCAGCCAGGAAGGAAGCCTTAAGACCCATGAAGTGCAACTCCCAGAATTCCTCAGCCAGGAAGGAATCCTTAAGACCCATGGACTCCAAGTCCCAGAATTCCCCTGCCACAAAACCATCGTTAAGACACACGGATTCCTTCTCCCAGAATTCCCCTGCCAGTAAGGCATCCTTAAGACCCATGTACTCCAACTCCCAGAATTCCTCAGCCAGGAAGGAATCCTTAAGACCCTTGGACTCCAACTCCCAGTATTCCCCTGTCAGGAAGGAAGCTTTTACACCCAGGGACACAAACTCCCAGAATTCCTCAGCTAGGAAGGAATCCTTAAGACCAATGGACTCAAACTCCCAGAATTCCTCAGCCAGGAAGGAATCCTTAAGACCCATGAACTACAACTCCCAGAATTCCTCACTCAGGAAGGAATCCTTAAGACCAATGGACTCGAACTCCCAGAATTCCTCCCCCAGGAACGACTCCTTAAGACCCATGAACTGCAACTCCCAGAATTCCCCTGCCAGAAAGGCATCGTTAAGACCCATGAAGTGCAACTCCCAGAATTCCTCAGCCAGGAAGGAAGCCTTAAGAACCATGAAGTGCAGTTCCCAGAATTCCTCGGCCAGGAAGGAATCCTTAAAACCCATGGACTCTAACTCCTAGAATTCCCCTGCCAGTAAGGCATCCTTAAGACCCATAGACTCCAACTCCCAGGGTTCCTAAGACAAGAAGGAAGCGTTAAGACCCCTGAACTGCAACTCCCAGAATTCCTTGGCCAGGAAGGAATCCTTAAGACCCATGGACTCCAACTCCCAGAATTTCCCTGCCAGGAAGGAAGCCTTAAGACCCATGAACTCCAACTCCCAGAATTCCTCAGCCAGGAAGGAATCCTTAAGACCCATGATGTGCAACTCCCAGAATTCCTCGGCCAGGAAGGAAGCCTTCAGACCCATAGACTCCAACTCCCAGAATTCCTCAGCCAGGAAGGAAGCCTTAAGACCCATAGACTACAACTCCCAGAATTCCTCAGCCAAGAAGGAAGCCTTAAGACCCTTAGACTACAACTCCCAGAATTCCTCAGCCAGGAAGGAATCCTTAAGACCCATAGACTCCAACTTTCAGAATTCCTCAGCCACGAAGGAAGCCTTAAGACCCATAGACTCCAACTCCCAGAATTCCTCAGCCAGGAAGGAATCCTTAAGACCCATGAACTGCAACTCCCAGAATTCCCCTGCCAGGAAGGAATCCTTAAGACCTATGGACTCCAACTCCCAAAATTCCTCAGCCAGGAAGGAATCCTTAAGACCTATGGACTCCAACTCCCAGAATTTCTCAGCCAGGAAAGAAGCATTAAGCCCCATGGACTCCAACTCCCAGAATTCCCCTGCCAGGAATGAAGGATTAAGACCGATGGACTCCAACTCCCAGAATTCCTCAGCCAGGAAGGAAGCCTTAAGACCCATGGACTCCAACTCCCAGAATTCCTCACTCAGGAAGGAATCCTTAAGACCAATGGACTCGAACTCCCAGAATTTCTCCCCCAGGAACGACTCCTTAAGACCCATGAACTGCAACTCCCAGAATTCCCCTGCCAGAAAGGCATCGTTAAGACCCATGAACTGCAACTCCCAGAATTCCTCAGCCAGGAAGGAAGCCTTAAGAACCATGAAGTGCAGCTCCCAGAATTCCTCGGCCAGGAAGGAATCCTTAAAACCCATGGACTCCTTCTCCCAGAATTCCCCTGCCAGTAAGGCATCCTTAAGACCCATGGACTCCAACTCCCAGAATTCCTCAGCCAGGAAGGAATCCTTAAGACCCATGGACTCCAACTCCCAGAATTCCTCAGCCAGGAAGGAAGCCTTAAGACCCATGGACTGCAACTCCCAGAATTCCTCAGCCAGGAAGGAATCCTTAAGACCCATGGACTCCAACTCCCAGAATTCCCCTGCCAGGAAGGCATCCTTAAGACCCATGGACTCCAACTCCCAGAATTCCTCAGCCAGGAAGGAAGCCTTAAGACCCATAGACTCCAACTCCCAGAATTCCTCAGCCACGAAGGAAGCCTTAAGACCCATAGACTACAACTCCCAGAATTCCTCAGCCAGGAACGAAGCATTAAGATCGATGGACTCCAACTCCCAGAATTCCTTAGCCAGGAAGGAATCCTTAAGACCCATGGACTGCAACTCCCAGAATTCCTCAGCCAGGAAGGAAGCCTTAAGACCCATGGACTCCAACTCCCAGAATTCCCCTGCCAGTAAGGCATCCTTAAGACCCATAGACTCCAACTCCCAGAATTCCTCAGCCAGGAAGGAAGCCTTAAGACCCATGGACTGCAACTCCCAGAATTCCTCAGCCAGGAAGGAAGCCTTAAGACCCATGGACTCCAACTCCCAGAATTTCTCAGCCAGGAAGGAAGCCTTAAGACCCATGGACTGCAACTCCCAGAATTCCCCTGCCAGGAAGGAATCCTTAAGACCCATGAACTGCAACTCCCAGAATTCCTCAGCCAGGAAGGAAGCCTTAAGACCCATGGACTGCAACTCCCAGAATTCCTCAGCCAGGAAGGAAGCCTTAAGACCCATGGACTCCAACTCCCAGAATTCCTCAGCCAGGAAGGAAGCCTTAAGACCCATAGACTCCAACTCCCAGAATTCCTCAGCCAGGAAGGAAGCCTTAAGACCCATGGACTCCAACTCCCAGAATTCCTCAGCCAGGAAGGAAGCCTTAAGACCCATAGACTGCAACTCCCAGAATTCCTCAGCCAGGAAGGAATCCTTAAGACCCATGGACTCCAACTCCCAGAATTCCTGCCAGGAAGGAATCTTAAGACCCATGGACTCCAACTCCCAGAATTCCCTGCCAGGAAGGAATCCTTAAGACCCATGGACTCCAACTCCCAGAATTCCTCAGCCAGGAAGGAAGCCTTAAGACCCATGAACTGCAACTCCCAGAATTCCTCAGCCAGGAAGGAAGCCTTAAGACCCATGGACTCCAACTCCCAGAATTCCTCAGCCAGGAAGGAATCCTTCAGACCCATGGACTCCACCTCCCAGAATTCTCAGCCAGGAAGGAAGCCTTAAGACCCATGGACTCCAACTCCCAGAATTCCTCAGCCAGGAAGGAAGCCTTAAGACCCATGGACTCCAACTCCCAGAATTCCTCAGCCAGGAAGGAAGCCTTAAGACCCATGGACTCCAACTCCCAGAATTCCTCAGCCAGGAAGGAATCCTTAAGACCCATGGACTCCAACTCCCAGAATTCCCCTGCCAGGAAGGAATCCTTAAGACCCATGGACTCCAACTCCCAGAATTCCTCAGCCAGGAAGGAAGCCTTAAGACCCATGGACTCCAACTCCCAGAATTCCTCAGCCAGGAAGGAATCCTTAAGACCCATGGACTCCAACTCCCAGAATTCCTCAGCCAGGAAGGAAGCCTTAAGACCCATGAACTGCAACTCCCAGAATTCCTCAGCCAGGAAGGAAGCCTTAAGACCCATGGACTCAACTCCCAGAATTCCTCAGCCAGGAAGGAAGCCTTAAGACCCATGGACTGCAACTCCCAGAATTCCTCAGCCAGGAAGGAAGCCTTAAGACCCATGGACTCCAACTCCCAGAATTCCTCAGCCAGGAAGGAAGCCTTAAGACCCATGGACTCTAACTCCCAGAATTCCTCAGCCAGGAAGGAAGCCTTAAGACCCATGGACTCCAACTCCCAGAATTCCTCAGCCAGGAAGGAAGCCTTAAGACCCATAGACTACAACTCCCAGAATTCCTCAGCCAGGAAGGAAGCCTTAAGACCCATGGACTCCAACTCCCAGAATTCCTCAGCCAGGAAGGAATCCTTAAGACCCATAGACTCCAACTCCCAGAATTCCTCAGCCAGGAAGGAAGCCTTAAGACCCATGGACTCCAACTCCCAGAATTCCTCAGCCAGGAAGGAAGCCTTAAGACCCATGAACTGCAACTCCCAGAATTCCTCGGCCAGGAAGGAAGCCTTAAGACCCATGGACTCCAACTCCCAGAATTCCTCAGCCAGGAAGGAAGCCTTAAGACCCTTAGACTACAACTCCCAGAATTCCTCAGCCAGGAAGGAATCCTTAAGACCCATGGACTCCAACTCCCAGAATTCCTCAGCCAGGAAGGAATCCTTAAGACCCATAGACTCCAACTCCCAGAATTCCTCAGCCAGGAAGGAATCCTTAAGACCCATGAACTGCAACTCCCAGAATTCCCCTGCCAGGAAGGAATCCTTAAGACCTATGGACTCCAACTCCCAAAATTCTTCAGCCAGGAAGGAATCCTTAAGACCCATGGACTCCAACTCCCAGAATTCCTCAGCCAGGAAAGAAGCATTAAGCCCCATGGACTCCAACTCCCAGAATTCCCCTGCCAGGAATGAAGGATTAAGACCGATGGACTCCAAC
>NW_028262886.1:49424-118656 GCF_049901715.1 Pseudonaja textilis
GAATTCTGGGAGTTGGAGTCCATGGTCTTGTATGATTCCTCCCTTGAGTGAGGAATTTTGGCCCCTGGAGTCCATGGGTCTTGTATTTCTTCCTGGGGGAGGACCCTGGGAGTGGAGTCCATCACTCTTAAAGCTCTCATTCCCCCTCAGGTAAACGGGAGTTGGAGTCCATGGGGCTTAATGCTTTTCCGGCTGAGAAATTCTGGGAGTTGGAGTCCATAGTTCTTAAGACTCCTTCCTGGCTGAGGAATCTGGGAGTTGGAGTCTATGGGTTCAAGGCTCCTCGTGGCTGAGGAATTCTGGGAGATGGAGTTTATGGGTCTTAAGGATTCCTTCCAGGCTGAGGAATTTTAGGGTTGGAGCTTACAAGGGTCCAAGGATCTTCCTGGTTGGAGGAATTCTGGGAGTTGTTAGGAACATGGTCTTGAGGCTTCCTGGCTGAGGAACTTGGGAGTTGAGTCATGGGTCAAGCTTCCTTCTGGCATAAGGAATTTGGGAGTTGGAGTCATGGGTCTTAAGGATTCCTGACCAGCAGGGAATTTGGGAGTCTGCAGTCCATAGTCTTAAGGATTCCTTCCGGGCTAAGGGAATCTTGGGAGTTGGAGTCCAGGGTCTTAAGGTTGCCCTTACTGACAGGGGAATTTGGGAGTAGATTATGGGTTCAAGGATGCCTTACGGCGAGAAATTTTGGGAGTTGGAGTCCATGTGGGCTTAAGGCTTCCTTCGGGTTGGGAGGAATTCGGGAGTTGGAGTTATGGTCTTAAGGGTTGCCCAATGAGGGAATTTGGGAGTAGGAGTCCAGGACTTAAGGATTCCTTCCTGGCTGAGGAATTCTGGGAGTTGAGCACATGGGTCTTGGTATTTCCTGCCTCATTAGAGGAATTCTTGGGAGTTGGAGTCCAAGGGTCTAAGGCTCTTCCGGCTGAGGAATTCTGGGAGTTGGAGTCCATGGGTCTTAAGGCTTCCTTCCTGGCTGAAGGAATTCGGGAGTTGGAGTCCATGGGTCTTAAGGCTCCTTCCAGGCAGAAATTTGGGAGTTGGGTAGTCTAAGGGTCTTAAGGCTTCCTCTGACAGAGGAATCTGGAGCCGTAGTTCATAAGTTTAAGGCTTCCTCCGTGGCTGAGGAAACTTGTGGGAGTTGGGTCATGGGTTCAAGTGATGCCTTACTGGCAGGGGAATTCTGGAAAGTTGGAGTCCAGGGTCTTAAGGATTCCTTCCCGGCTGAGGAATTCGGGAGTAGAGTCCATGGGTTCAAGGCTGCCTCTGGCTGAGGGGAATTTGGGAGTGGAGTCCAGGTCTGAAGGATTACCGGCAGGGGAATTCTGGGAGAAGGAGTCTGGGGTCTAAGGATTCCTTCTAGCAAGGAATTTGGGAGTTGGAGTTTAGGGGTCTTAAGGCTCCTTCCTGGCAGAGGAATTCTGGGAGTTGGGAGTCCATGGGTCTTAAGGCTTCTTTCCTGGCAGGGGAATTCTGGGAGTTGAGTCCAAGGGTCTTAAGGCTCCTTCAAGAGTGAGGAATTCTGGGAGTTGGAGTCCATTGGGTCTCAAGGCTCTCTTCCTGGCTGAGGAATTCCGGGAGTTGGGAGTCCATGGGTGGTCTTAAGGCTCCTTCCTCTCAGGAGCAATTCTGGGAGTTGGGAGTCTATGGGCTCTTAAGGCTCTTTCCTGGGGCTGAGGATTGGGAGTTGGAGTCTATGGAGAACGGTTTTAAGGATTCCTTCCATGGCTGAGGAATTTTGGAGTTGGAGTCCATAGGTCTAAGGCATCCTTCCTGGCCGGTGAAATTCTTGTGAGTTGCAGTTCTTGGGTCCTAGGCTTCCTTCCCGGCTGAGGGAATCTCCTGGGAGTGGAGTCCAGGTAGTCTGAAGGATTCCTATTGGCAGGAATTTGGGGTTGGAGTCCATGGGTCTTAAGCGATTCCTTCCGGCTAAGGAATTTGGGTAGGAGTCTAGGGTCTGTAAGGCTTCCTTCCTACGCTTGCTGAGGAATTCTGGGAGTTGGAGATCCCTGGGTCTAAAGCGATTCTTCCTGGCAGGAATTCTGGGAGTTGGAGTCTCAGGGGTCTTCCAAGGCCTGTCGACCTGAGAGGAATTCTGGGAGTTGGAGTCCATGTGGGGTCTTAAGGTTTCCTTCCTGGCTGGTGGGGAATCTTGGGAGTTGCAGTCCATGGGCCTTAAGGCTCTTCCGGTTGAGAAATGTGGGAGTTGTGAATCCATAGGGGCTAAGGATCCTTCCTGGCTGAGGAATCTCAGAGTTGGTAGTCTATGACTAAGGCATTCCTTCCTGGCTGAGGAATTCTGGGAGTTGGAGTCTATGGGTCTTAAGGCTTCCTTCCTGGTGAGGAATTCAGGGAGTTGGAGTCCATGGTCTCTAAGGCTCCTCTGGGTGGGTAGGAAATTCTGGGAGTTGGAACTATGGGACAGTAAGGTTTCTTCCTGGTGAGTGAATCGGAGTTGTAGTTAATCCTCAAGGCCTCTGCTGAGAATCAGAGTTGTATTCATGGTCTTAAGGGATCCTTCCGCTGAGGAATTCCGGGAGTGGGAGTCATGCGGGTCTGAAGCGGCTGTCCTTCGTGGCAGGGGAATTCTGGGAGTCTGGAGTCTATGGGTCTTAAGGACCTTCGGCTGGCGAGGAATCTCTGGGAGTTGAGTCCTATGGTTCTAAGGACGTCCTCATTGACAGGGAATTCTGGAGTTGGAGTCTAGGGTCTTAAGGATGCCTTCCAGTAGGGGAATTCTGGGAGTTGGAGTCCATAGGTTCAAGGCTTCCTTCCGGGCTGAGGAATTTGGGAGTTGGAGTCTATTAGTCTTCAAGGATTCCTTCCTGGCAGGGAAATCCTGGGGAGTAAAGAGTCCATGGGTCTTAAGTGATCCCTTATGGGCTGAGGAATTCTGGGAGTTGAGTCTTATGATCTTAAGGCTTCTTCTCATTAGAGGAATTCTGGGAGTAGAGTCCATGGGTCTTAAGTGGCTTCCTTCCCTGGCTTGAGGAATGGGTTGGAGTAAACCATGGGTTTTATAGGCTCTTCCTGGGCTGAGGGAATTCTGGGAGTTGGAACAAGGGTCTTAAGGCTTCCTTCCTGGCTGAGAAATTTGGAGCAAGTCCATAGGTCCTAAGGCTTCCTTCCAGGCTGAGGAATTCTGGGAGTTGGGAGTCCATGGCCCTAAGGCTTCCTTCCCGGCTGAGGAATTCTGGGAGTTGAGTCCATAGGTCTTAAGGCTTCCTTCATTGAGTGAGGAATTCTGGGAGTTAGAGTCCATAGGTCTTAAGGATTCCTTCCTGGCTGAGGGTAATCTGGGGAGTTGGAGTCTGCGGGTCTTAAGGCCTTCCGTCCTGAGGAATTGGACAGTCTGACACTATATTTCCGTTGAGAATTTGAGAGTAGTCCATAGGTCTGAAGTATCTCTTCCTGGATTGAGGAATTCTGGGAGTTGGGAGTCCATGGGTCTTTAAGGATGCCTTCCTGGCTAGGGGAATTTTGGGAGTTGCAGTCCATGGGTCTTAAGGCCTCCTCCGAGCTGAGGAATTCTGGAGTTGAAGTCTATGGGTCCTAAGGGCTCCTTCCTCAGCAGGAGGAATTCTGGGAGTTGGAGTCCAGGGGTCTCTGAGGATGCCTTACTGGTAGGGAATTCTGGGAGTCTGAGTCCATGGGTCCTAAGGCTTCCTTCCGGGCTGAGGAATTCCTGGGAGTTGGAGTCAGGTCGGTTACTAATCCTGCCCCTACTGGCAGGGGAAATTCTGGGAGTTGGAGTCCATGGGTCTTAAGGCTTTTCCCGGCTGAGGAATTCTGGGAGCTGGAGTCCATAGGTCGAAGGCTTCCTTCCTGTCAGGAAATTCTGGGAGTAGGAGTCCATGAGTCTAAGGCTCCTTCCTGGCTGAGGAATTTGGGAGCGTAAGTTCATGGGTCTGAAGGCTACCTTCCTGGCTGAGGAATTCTGGGAGCTGGAGTCCATAGGTCTTAAGGATTCCTTCCCGGCAGAGTGGAATTCTGGGAGTTGGGAGTCTATGGGTCTTAAGGCTTCCTTCCTGGCCGAGGAATTCTGGAGTTGCAGTCCATGGTCTTAAGGCTTCTTCCTAGCTTAGGAATTCTGGGAGTTGGAGTCCATGGGTCTTAAAGGCTTCCTTCCTGGTTGAGGGAATTCTTGGGAGTTGAGTCCAGGTCTTAAAGGATTCCTCTCCTGGTAGGAAATTCTGGGAGTTGTAGTCCAAGTGGGTCTAAGTATTCCTTCCTATTGAGGAATCTGGGGAGTTGAGTCCATAGGTCTTAAGTGCTTCCTCCTCGGCAGGGAAATTGGGAGTTGGAGTTCAAGGGGTTCTTAAATGATTCCTTACCTGGCAGGGGAATTCTGGGAGTCTGGAGTCCATGGGTCTTGGTGGCTTCCTTCCTGGCTGAGGGAATTTTGTACAGGAGTTCATGGACCTTAAGGATGCCTTACTGCCGGGGACTTGAGTGTTGGTCCAGGTCAGTATGCGTGAGCATATAAACTCCTGGGAGTCTGCAGTTCATGGGTCTTGTCAAGGACCCTTCCTGGCTGAGGAATACCTGGGGAGTTGGGAGTCTATGGGTATTTTAAGGATGTGCTTCCATTACAGGGGAATCTTGGGAGTTGTAGTCTGGTGGGTCCAAGGATCTCCTTCTTGGCTGAGGAATTCCTGGGAGTTGTAGTCTATGGGGTCTTGAGGTACTCCTTCCTGGCTGAGGAATTCCGGGCTGGAGTCCATGGGTCTTAAGGCTTCCCTCCTGGCAGGAGGAATCTCTGGGAGTTGCACGTCCATGGGTCTTAAGGCTTCTTCCCTGGCTGAGAAATCTGGGAGTTGGAGTCCATGGGGCTTAAGGATCTTCCTACTGAGGAATTCTGGGGAGTTGGAGTCCATGGGGGTCTTAAGGCTTCTTCCTGGCTGGAGAATTTGGGAGTAGGCTCATGGGTCTTAAGGATTCCTTCCTGGCTGAGGAATTCTGGGAGCTGAGTCCATAGGTCTGAAGGATTCCTTCCTGACGGAGGGAATTCCTGGGAAGTTAGAGTCCAGGGTCTTAAGGCTTCCTTCCCGGCAGAGGAATTCTGGGAGTTGGAGTCCATTGGGCCTGAAGGCTTCCTCCTTGGCTGAGGAAATACCTGGGGAGTTGCAGTTCATGGTCTTATAGGCTTCCTTCCGGCTGAGGAATTCTGGGAGTGGAGTCCATGGGCCGAGGCTGCCTCCTGGCAGGGTGAATCTAGGAGTCGAGTCTGATGGGTCTAAGGCCGTTCCTTTCCTGCACTGAGGAATCTGGAGTTGGAGTTCAGGGTCTTATTACTTCCTGCTGAGGAATTCCTGGGAGGTTGGAGTCCGGTACTAAAAGCTTCCTTCCCGCAGGGGAATTCTGGGAGTTGGAGTCCATGAGGGGTCTTAAGGATCCTTCCTGGGTTGAGGAATGCTTAGAGGTGGAGTTCATGGGTCTTAAGGCTCCTTCCTGGCCGAGGAATTTGGGAGTTGAGTCTACCTGTCTAAGCGCTTCTTCCTGGCGAGGAATCTGGGAGTGAGTCCATGGGCCGTAATGCTTCCTTCCTGGCTGAGAAATTCTGGGAGTTGGAGTCCATGGGTCTTAAGTGTGATTCCTTCCTGGCAGAGGAATCCTGGGAGTTGGAGTCTGGTTTGGCCCTAAGGCTCTTCGTAGCTGAGGAATCTTGAGTTGGAGTCCATGGGTCTAGAGGATCCCTTCCTGGGCTGAGGAATTCTGGAGTTGGAGTCCAAGGGTCTTGGGGATTCCTGGGCTTGAGTGAGGAATTTGGAGCTGGAGTCCAAGGGTCTCAAGGCTTCCTTCCTGGGCTGAGGAATTCTGGGAGTTGGAGTCCATGGGTCTGAAGGCTTCCTTCCTGGATGAGAAATTTTGGAGTTGCAGCTCCATGGGTCTTAAGGCTTCCTCCTGGGCTGAGGAATTCTTGGGAGTTAGCAGTCTATAGGTCTTAAGGATCTTCCGGCTGAGGAATTCTGGGAGTTGGAGTCTATGGGTCTTAAGGCTACCTGCCTGGCTGAGGAATTCTGGGAGGTAAAGTCTATGGTCTTAAGGACCTTCCTGGCTGAGAAATCTTGGGAGTTGGAGTCCATGGGTCCTAAGGCTTCCTTCCTCATTGAGGAAATTCTGGGAGTTGGAGTTCTTAGGGTCTTAAGGCTTTCTTTTGAGAAATTCGGGGAGTTGAGTCCAAGTGGTCTTGGGGCTCTTCCCTTGGCTGAGGAATTGGGAGGTGGAGTCCATGGGTCTTAAGGCTTCCTTCCCTGGCAGGGGAATTCTGGGAGTTGGGATCCTGTGGTCTTAAGGATCTCTTCCTGGCTGAGGGAATTCCTGGGAGTAGAGTCCATGGGTCTCAACGCTCCTTCTCAGCTGAGGAATTCTGGGAGTTGGAGTCCTGGGTCTAAGGCTGACCTTCCTGGTCAGTGAGGGAATTCTGGGAGTTGTAGTCTATGGGTCTTAAGGATTCCTTCCTGGCTAGGAGGAATTCTGGGAGTTGGAGTCTATGGGTCTTAAGGCTTCCTCCCTGGCAGAGGAATTCCTGGGAGAAGTAGTCTATGGGTCTTAAGGCCTCCTTCCCTGGCTGAGGAATCGGGAAGTTGGAGTCCATGGGTCTTAAGGATTCTTCCTGGCTGAGGAATTCTGGGGAGTTGGAGCCCATAGGTCTTAAGGCTTCCTCCTGGCATGAGAAATTGGGAGTTGGGATCTATGGGTCCAAGGGCCTTCCTGTGGGCTGAGGTAATCTGGGAGTTGGAGTCTATGTGGGTCTTAGGACCTTCCTGGAGGAATCTCTGGGAGTTGGAGTCCATGGGCCAAGGCGCTCTCTGGCTGAGGAATTCTGGGAGTTGTAGTCTAGTGGTCTTAAGGCTTCTTCCTGGGCTGAGGAATTCTGGGAGTTGGAGTTCATGGTCTTAAGGCTCCTTCCCAACGAGGAATTCCTGGGAGGTGGAGTCCATTGGCGGTTCTGGGATTCTTCCTGGCTGAGAAATTCTGGGGAGTTGCAGTCCATAGGTTTATGGCCTTCCTGGCTGAGGAATTCTGGGAGTTGGAGTCCAGGGTCTTAAGGCTTCTTCCTGGCTGGAGGAACTTTATGGGAGTTGCAGTTCATGGGTCTTAAGGCTCTTCCTGGTCAGAGGAATTGGGAGGTAGAGTCCATAGGTTTAAGCTGGATTCCTTCCTGCAGGGGAATTCTGGGAGTTGGAGTCCATGGGTCTTAAGGCTTCCTTCCAGTGGCCTGAGAAATTCTGGAGCAGAACTTCATGGGGCTCTAAATGCTTCCTTCCCTGGCTGAGGAATTCTGGGAGTTGGAGTCCATGGGTCTAAGGGCTCCTTCCCGGCTGAGAGAATCGGGAGTTGGAGTCCTATGGGTCTTAAGGCTTCCTTCCTGCTGGAGGGAATTCTGGGAGTTAGAGTCTATGGGTCAAAGGCTTCTTCCTGGCTGAGGAATCTCTGGGAGTTGGAGTTCATGGGCCCTAATCCTTCCTTCCCATAGGGAGAATTCCCTGGGGAGCTGGAGTTGCTGGGTCCAAGGCTCTTTCCATTGAGGAATTCTGGGAGTTGGACTCCAGTATCTTAAGGATTTCTTCCTGGCTGAGGAATCTCTTGGGAGTTGAGTCCATGGTCTTAAGGCTGCCTTACTGGCAGGGGAATTCGGAGAGTCTAGAGTCTATGGGTCTCAAGTGCTTCCTTCCTGGCTGAGGGAATTCGGAGTTGTAGTCTATGGGTCTTAAGGATGCCTTCTTACCGGAGGGAATTTGGGAGTTGTCAGTCTCATGGGTCTCAAGGGTTGCCTCCTGGGTGAGGAATTCTTGGGAGTTCTGGAGTCCATGGGTCTCAAGGCCTTCCTCCTGGCTGAGGAATTTGGGAGTTGGACATCGGTGGTTTCTTAGCTTCCTTGGCAGGGGAATCTGGGAGTTGGAGTTCATGGGTCCTACGGATTCTTCCTTGGCTGAGGAATTCCTGGGAGCTGGAGCTACGGTCTTGAGTACTCCTTCCTGGCTGAGGAATTCTGGAGTTGGAGATGGGGTCCATAAGGCTTCCTTCCTTGGCTGAGAAATTTGGGAGTTGGAGTCCATGGGGTTCTTAAGGCTTTCCTTCCTGGCTGAGGAATCTGGGAGCTGCAGTGTCATGGGTCTTAAGGCCTTCCTGGCTGATCCTGGCTGAAAATTCTGGGAGTTGGAGTCCATGGGTTCTTATGTTTCCTTCCTTGGCTGAGGAATTCTGGGAGTTGGAGGCCATGGGTCCTAAGGCTTCCTTCCTAGCTGAGGAATTCTGAGAGTTGGAGTCTGGTGGGTCTTCAGGATGCCTTCCTGGCTGAGGAATTCTGGGAGTTGAGTCCATGGGTCTTAAGGCTTCCTTCCTGGCTGAGAAATTCTGGGGAGTTGGAGTCCATAGGTCTTAAGGATTCCTTCCTGGCTGAGGAATTCTGGAGTCCATAGGTCTTAAGGATTCTTCCTGGCAGGGGAATTCTGGGAGTTGTAGTTCATGGGTCTTAAGGATTCCTTCCTGGCTGAGGAATTCTGGGAGTTGGAGTCTAGGTGGGTCTTAAGGCTTCCTTCCTCTTAAGCTGAGGCTGAGGAATTCTGGGAGTTGGAGTCCATGGTCTTAAGGCTTCCTTCCTGGCTGAGGAATTCTGGAGTTGGAGCTCCATGGGTCTTAAGGCTTCCTTCCTGGCTGAGGAATTCTGGGAGTTGAGTCCATGGGTCTTAAGGCTTCCTTCCTGGCTGAGGAATTCTGGGAGTTGGAGTCCATGGGGTCTTAAGGATTCCCTTCCTGGCTGAGGAATTCTGGGAGTTGTAGTCTATGCGGGTCTTAAGGCTTCCTTCTTGGCTGAGGAATTCTGGGAGTTGGAGTCCATGGGTCTTAAGGCTCCTCCTTTCTGGCTGAGGAATTCTGGGAGTTGTGGGCCCAGGGGGTCTTAAGCTGCCTCCTTCCTGGCTGAGGGGAATTCTAGGGGAGTTGGAGTCTTATGTGGTCTTATAGGATTCCTTCCTGCAGGAGGAATTCTGGGAGTTGGAGTCCATGGGTCTTAAGGCTTTCCTTCCTGGTTGAGGAATTCTGGGAGTTGCAGTTCATGGGGTCTTAAGGCTTCCTTCCTGGCTGAGGGAATTCTGGGAGGTGGGAGTCCATAGGGTCTGAAGGATCATGGGTCTTGGGACCTGGCAGGGGAATTCTGGGAGTTGGAGTCCATGGGTCTTAAGGATTCCTTCCTGGCTGAAGGAATTCTGGGAGTTGCAGTTCTAGGGGTCTGCTAACGTTTCTCTTCCTAGCTGAGGAATTCTGGGAGTTGGAGTCCCTGGGTCTAAAAGCTTTCCTTCCTGGCTGGAGAATTCCGGGAGTTGGAGTTCATGGGTCTTAAGGATTCCTTCCTGAGCTGAGGAATTCTGGGAGTTGAGTCCATGGGTCTTAAGGCTTCCTTCCTGGCTGAGGAATTCTGGGAGTTGGAGTCCACTGGGTCTTAAGGCTTCATTCCTGGCTGAGGAATTCTGGAGTTGGGAGTCCATGGGGCTTAAGAGCTTCATTCCTGGCTGAGAAATTTTGGGAGTTGGAGTCCATGGGTCTTAAGGCTTCCTTCCTGGCTGAGGAATTCTGGGAGTTGGAGTCCATAGGTCTTAAGGATTCCTTCCTGGCTGAGGAATTCTGGGAGTTGGAGTCCATGGGTCTTAAGGATTCCTTCCTGGCTGGAGGAATTCTGGGAGTTGTAGTCTATGGGTCTTAAGGATTCCTTCTGGCTGAGGAATTCTGGGAGTTGGAGTCTATGGGTCTTAAGGCTTCCTTCCTGGCTGAGGAATTCTGGGAGTTGGAGTCTATGGGTCTTAAGGCTTCCTTCCTGGCTGAGGAATTCTGGGAGTTGTAGTTATGGGTCTTAAGGCTTCCTTCCTGGCTGAGGAATTCTGGGAGTTGGAGTCCATAGGTCGGGTCTTAAGGCTTCCTTCCTGGCTGAGGAATTCCTGGGAGTTGCAGTTCATGGGTCTTAAGGCTTCCTTCCTGGCTGAGGAATTCTGGGAGTTGCAGTCCATAGGTCTTAAGGATTCCTTCCTGGCTGAGGAATTCTGGGAGTTGGAGTCCATGGGTTCTTAAGGCTTCCTTCCTGGCTGAGGAATTCTGGGAGCTGGAGTCTATGGGTCTTAAGGATTCCTTCCTGGCTGAGGAATTCTGGGAGTTGGAGTCCATGGGTCTTCAAGGATTCCTTCCTGGCAGAGGAATTCTGGGAGTTGGAGTCCATGGGGTCTTAAGGCTTCCTTCCTGGCTGAGGAATTCTGGGAGTTGGAGTCCATGGGTCTTAAGGCTTCCTTCCTGGCTGAGGAATTCTGGGAGTTGGAGTCTATGGGTCTTAAGGCTTCCTTCCTGGCTGAGGAATTCTGGGAGTTGGAGTCCATGGGTCTTAAGGCTTCCTTCCTTGGCTGAGGAATTCTGGGAGTTGGAGTCCATGGGTCTTAAGGCTTCCTTCCTGGCTGAGGAATTCCCTGGGAGTTGGAGTCTATGGGTCTTAAGGCTTCCTTCCTGGCTGAGGAATTCTGGGAGTTGGAGTCCATGGGTCTTAAGGATTCCTTCCTGGCTGAGGAATTCTGGGAGTTGGAGTCCATGGGTCTTAAGGCTTCCTTCCTGGCCGAGGAATTCTGGGAGTTGGAGTCCATGGGTCTTAAGGCTTCCTTCCTGGCTGAGGAATTCTGGGAGTTGGAGTCCATGGGTCTTAAGGCTTCCTTCCTGGCTGAGGAATTCTGGGAGTTGGAGTCCATAGGTCTTAAGGATTCCTTCCTGGCTGAGGGAATTTGGGAGTTGGAGTCCATGGGTCTTAAGGCTTCCTTCCTGGCTGAGGAATTCTGGGAGTTGGAGTCTATGGGTCTTAAGGCTTCCTTCCTGGCTGAGGAATTCTGGGAGTTGGAGTTAATGGGTCTATGAAGGCTTCCTTCCTGGCTGAGAGAATTCTGGGAGTTGTAGTCCATGGGTCTTAAGGCTTCCTTCCTGGCTGAGGAATTCTGGGAGTTGGAGTCCATGGGTCTTAAGGCTTCCTTCCTGGCTGAGGAATTCTGGGAGTTGGAGTCTATGGGTCTTAAGGCTTCCTTCCTGGCTGAGGAATTCTGGGAGTTGGAGTCCATGGGTCTTAAGGCTTCCTTCCTGGCTGAGGAATTCTGGGAGTTGGAGTCCATGTGGTCTTAAGGCTTCCTTCCTGGCTGAGGAATTCTGGGAGTTGTAGTCTATGGGTCTTAAGGCTTCCTTCCTGGCTGAGGAATTCTGGGAGTTGGAGTCCATAGGTTCCATGGGTCTTAAGGATTCCTTCCTGGCTGAGGAATTCTGGGAGTTGGAGTCCATGGGTCTTAAGGCTTCCTTCCTGGCTGAGGAATTCTGGGAGTTGGAGTCCATGGGTCTTAAGGCTTCCTTCCTGGCTGAGGAATTCTGGGAGTTGGAGTCATTATGGGTCTTAAGGCTTCCTTCCTGGCTGAGGAATTCTGGGAGTTGGAGTCCATCGGTCTTAAGGATTCCTTCCTGGCAGGGGAATTCTGGGAGTTGTGAGTCCATGGGTCTTAAGGCTTCCTTCCTGGCCTGAGGAATTTCTGGGAGTTGTAGTCTATGGGTTCCTAAGGCTTCCTTCCAGGGGCTTGAGGAATTCCTGGGAGTTGGAGTCTATGGGTCTTCAGGATTCCTTACTGGCAGGGGAATTCTGGGAGTTGGAGTCTATGGGTTCTTAAGGATTCCTTCCTGGCGTGAGGAATTCTGGGAGTTGGAGTCTATGGGTCTTAAGGATGCCTTCTACTGGCAGGGGAATTCTGGGAGCTGGAGTCCATGGGTCTTCAGGCTTCCTTCCTGGCTGAGGAATTCTGGGAGTTGGAGTCTATGGGTCTTAAGGATTCCTTCCTGGCAGAGGAATTCTGGGAGTTGGAGTCCATGGGTCTTAAGGCTTCCTTCCTGGCTGAGAAATTCTGGGAGTTGGAGTCCATGGGTCTTAAGGCTTCCTTCCTGGCTGAGGAATTCTGGGAGTTGCAGTCCATGGGTCTTAAGGCTTCCTTCCTGGCTGAGAAATTCTGGGAGTTGGAGTCCATGGGTCTTAAGGCTTCCTTCCTGGCTGAGGAATTCTGGGAGTTGGAGTCTATGGGTCTTAAGGCTTCCTTCCGTGGCTGAGGAATTCTGGGAGTTGGAGTCTATGGGTCTTAAGGCTTCCTTCCTGGCTGAGGAATTCTGGGAGTGTGGAGTCCATAGGTCTTAAGGATTCCTTCCTGGCTGAGGAATTCTGGGAGTTAGAGTCCATGGGTCTTAAGGCTTCCTTCCTGGCTGAGGAATTCTGGGAGTTGGAGTCCATAGGTCTGAAGGCTTCCTTCCTGGCTGAGGAATTCTGGGAGTTAGTCAAGGATCCCATGGGTCTTAAGGCTTCCTTCCTGGCTGAGGAATTCTGGGAGTTGCAGTCCATGGGTCTTAAGGCTTCCTTCCTGGCTGAGGAATTCTGGGAGTTGGAGTCCATGGGTCTTAAGGATTCCTTCCTGGCTGAGGAATTCTGGGAGTTGAGTCCATGGGTCTTAAGGATTCCTTCCTGGCTGAGGAATTCTGGGAGTTGGAGTCCATGGGTCTTAAGGCTTCCTTCCTGGCTGAGGAATTCTGGGAGTTGGAGTCCATGGGTCTTAAGGCTTCCTTCCTGGCTGAGGAATTCTGGGAGTTGGAGTCCATGGGTCTTAAGGCTTCCTTCCTGGCTGAGGAATTCTGGGAGTTGGAGTCCATGGGTATTAAGGCTTCCTTCCTGGCTGAGGAATTCTGGGAGTTGGAGTCCATGGGTCTTAATGCTTCTTTCCTGGCTGAGGAATTCTGGGAGTTGAGTCCATGGGTCTTAAGGCTTCCTTCCTGGCTGAGGAATTCTGGGAGTTGGAGTCCATGGGTCTTAAGGCTTCCTTCCTGGCTGAGGAATTCTGGGAGTTGGAGTCCATGGGTCTTAAGGCTTCCTTCCTGGCTGAGGAATTCTGGGAGTTGGAGTCCATGGGTCTTAAGGATTCCTTCCTGGCTGAGGAATTCTGGGAGTTGGAGTCCATGGGTCTTAAGATGCCTTCCTGGCTGAGGAATTCTGGGAGTTGAGTCCAGGGGTCTTAAGGCTTCCTTCTTGGCTGAGGAATTCTGGGAGTTGAGTCTATGGGTCTTAAGGCTTCCTTCCTGGCTGAGGAATTCTGGGAGTTGGAGTCTATGGGTCTTCAGGATGCCTTACTGGCAGGGGAATTCTGGGAGTCTGAGTCCATGGGTCTTAAGGCTTCCTTCCGGGCTGAGGAATTCTGGGAGTTGGAGTCCATGGGTCTTAAGGCTTCCTTCCTGGCTGAGGAATTCTGGGAGTTGGAGTCTATGGGTCTTAAGGATTCCTTCCTGGCTGAGGAATTCTGGGAGTTGGAGTCTATGGGTCTTAAGGATTCCTTCCTGGCAGAGGAATTCTGGGAGTTGGAGTCCATGGGTCTTAAGGCTTCCTTCCTGGCTGAGGAAATTC
Organism: Pseudonaja textilis; assembly: GCF_049901715.1. NCBI lineage: Eukaryota > Metazoa > Chordata > Lepidosauria > Squamata > Elapidae > Pseudonaja > Pseudonaja textilis. The sequence continues at coordinate 62,866 of NW_028262886.1, forward strand.
TGGGAGTTGGAGTCCATGGGTCTTAAGGCTTCCTTCCTGGCTGAGGAATTCTGGGAGTTGGAGTCCATGGGTCTTAAGGCTTCCTTCCTGGCTGAGGAATTCTGGGAGTTGGAGTCCATGGGTCTTAAGGCTTCCTTCCTGGCTGAGGAATTCTGGGAGTTGGAGTCCATGGGTCTTAAGGATTCCTTCCTGGCTGAGGAATTCTGGGAGTTGGAGTCTATGGGTCTTAAGGCTTCCTTCCTGGCTGAGGAATTCTGGGAGTTGGAGTCTATGGGTCTTAAGGATTCCTTCCTGGCTGAGGAATTCTGGGAGTTGGAGTCCATGGGTCTTAAGGCTTCCTTCCTGGCTGAGGAATTCTGGGAGTTGGAGTCCATGGGTCTTAAGGCTTCCTTCCTGGCTGAGGAATTCTGGGAGTTGGAGTCCATGGGTCTGAAGGCTTCCTTCCTGGCTGAGGAAATTCTGGGAGTTGCAGTTCATGGGTCTTAAGGCTTCCTTCCTGGCTGAGGAATTCTGGGAGGTGGAGTCCATAGGTCTGAAGGATTCCTTCCTGGCAGAGGAATTCTGGGAGTTGGAGTCCATGGGTCTTAAGGCTTCCTTCCTGGCCTGAGGAATTCTGGGAGTTGGAGTCATGGGTCTTAAGGCTTCCTTCCTGGCTGAGGAATTCTGGGAGTTGGAGTCCTGGGTCTAAAAGCTTCCTTCCTGGGCTGAGGAATTCTGGGAGTTGGAGTCCATGGGTCTTAAGGCTTCCTTCCTGGCTGAGGAATTCTGGGAGTTGGAGTCCATGGGTCTTAAGGCTTCCTTCCTGGCTGAGGAATTCTGGGAGTTGGAGTCCATGGGTCTTAAGGCTTCCTTCCTGGCTGAGGGAATTCTGGGAGTTGGAGTCCATGGGTCTTAAGGATTCCTTCCTGGCTGAGAAATTCTGGGAGTTGGAGTCCATGGGTCTTAAGGCTTCCTTCCTGGCTGAGGAATTCTGGGAGTTGGAGTCTCATGGGTCTTAAGGCTTCCTTCCTGGCTGAGGAATTCTGGGAGTTGGAGTCCATGGGTCTTAAGGATTCCTTCCTGGCTGAGGAATTCTGGGAGTTGGAGTCTATGGGTCTTAAGGCTTCCTTCCTGGCTGAGGAATTCTGGGAGTTGGAGTCCATGGGTCTTAAGGCTTCCTTCCTGGCTGAGGAATTCTGGGAGTTGGAGTCCATGGGTCTTAAGGCTTCCTTCCTGGCTGAGGAATTCTGGGAGTTGGAGTCTCATGGGTCTTAAGGCTTCCTTCCTGGCTGAGGAATTCTGGGAGTTGGAGTCCATGGGTCTTAAGGCTTCCTTCCTGGCTGAGGAATTCTGGGAGTTGGAGTCTATGGGTCTTAAGGCTTCCTTCCTGGCTGAGGAATTCTGGGAGTTGGAGTCCATGGGTCTTAAGGATTCCTTCCTGGCTGAGGAATTCTGGGAGTTGGAGTCCATGGGTCTTAAGGCTTCCTTCCTGGCTGAGGAATTCTGGGAGTTGGAGTCCATGGGTCTTAAGGCTTCCTTCCTGGCTGAGGGAATTCTGGGAGTTGGAGTCCATGGGTCTTAAGGATTCCTTCCTGGCTGAGGAATTCTGGGAGTTGAGTCCATGGGTCTTAAGGCTTCCTTCCTGGCTGAGGAATTCTGGGAGTTGGAGTCCATGGGTCTTAAGGATTCTCTTCCTGCTGAGGAATTCTGGGAGTTGGAGTCCATGGGTCTTAAGGATTCCTTCCTGGCTGAGGAATTCTGGGAGTTGAGTCTATGGGTCTTAAGGCTTCCTTCCTGGCTGAGGAATTCTGGGAGTTGGAGTCCATGGGTCTTAAGGCTTCCTTCCTGGCTGAGGAATTCTGGGAGTTGGAGTCCATGGGTCTTAAGGCTTCCTTCCTGGCTGAGGAATTCTGGGAGTTGGAGTCCATGGGTCTTAAGGATTCCTTCCTGGCTGAGGAATTCTGGGAGTTGGAGTCCATGGGTCTTAAGGCTTCCTTCCTGGCTGAGGAATTCTGGGAGTTGGAGTCCATGGGTCTTAAGGCTTCCTTCCTGGCTGAGGGGAATTCTGGGAGTTGGAGTCCATGGGTCTTAAGGCTTCCTTCCTGGCTGAGGAATTCTGGGAGTTGGAGTCCATGGGTCTTAAGGATTCCTTCCTGGCTGAGGAATTCTGGGAGTTGGAGTCCATGGGTCTTAAGGCTTCCTTCCTGGCTGAGGAATTCTGGGAGTTGGAGTCCATGGGTCTTAAGGCTTCCTTCCTGGCTGAGGAATTCTGGGAGTTGCAGTCCATGGGTCTTAAGGCTTCCTTCCTGGCTGAGGAATTCTGGGAGTTGGAGTCCATGGGTCTTAAGGATTCCTTCCTGGCTGAGGAATTCTGGGAGTTGGAGTCTATGGGTCTTAAGGCTTCCTTCCTGGCTGAGGAATTCTGGGAGTTGAGTCCATGGGTCTTAAGGCTTCCTTCCTGGCTGAGGAATTCTGGGAGTTGGAGTCCATGGGTCTTAAGGCTTCCTTCCTGGCTGAGGAATTCTGGGAGTTGTAGTCTATGGGTCTTAAGGCTTCCTTCCTGGCTGAGGAATTCTGGGAGTTGTAGTCTATGGGTCTTAAGGCTTCCTTCCTGGCTGAGGAATTCTGGGAGTTGGAGTCCATGGGTCTTAAGGCTTCCTTCCTGGCTGAGGAATTCTGGGAGTTGGAGTCCATGGGTCTTAAGGCTTCCTTCCTGGCTGAGGAATTCTGGGAGTTGGAGTCTATGGGTCTTAAGGCTTCCTTCCTGGCTGAGGAATTCTGGGAGTTGGAGTCTATGGGTCTTAAGGCTTCCTTCCTGGCTGAGGAATTCTGGGAGTTGGAGTCCATGGGTCTTAAGGATTCCTTCCTGGCTGAGGAATTCTGGGAGTTGGAGTCCATGGGTCTTAAGGCTTCCTTCCTGGCTGAGGAATTCTGGGAGTTGGAGTCCATGGGTCTTAAGGCTTCCTTCCTGGCTGAGGAATTCTGGGAGTTGGAGTCCATGGGTCTTAAGGCTTCCTTCCTGGCTGAGGAATTCTGGGAGTTGGAGTCCATGGGTCTTAAGGATTCCTTCCTGGCTGAGGAATTCTGGGAGTTGGAGTCCATGGGTCTTAAGGCTTCCTTCCTGGCTGAGGAATTCTGGGAGTTGGAGTCCATGGGTCTTAAGGCTTCCTTCCTGGCTGAGGAATTCTGGGAGTTGAGTCCATGGGTCTTAAGGATTCCTTCCTGGCTGAGGAATTCTGGGAGTTGGAGTCCATGGGTCTTAAGGCTTCCTTCCTGGCTGAGGAATTCTGGGAGTTGAGTCCATGGGTCTTAAGGATTCCTTCCTGGCTGAGGAATTCTGGGAGTTGGAGTCCATGGGTCTTAAGGCTTCCTTCCTGGCTGAGGAATTCTGGGAGTTGAGTCCATGGGTCTTAAGGCTTCCTTCCTGGCTGAGGAATTCTGGGAGTTGGAGTCTATGGGTCTTAAGGATTCCTTCCTGGCTGAGGAATTCTGGGAGTTGAGTCTATGGGTCTTAAGGATTCCTTCCTGGCTGAGGAATTCTGGGAGTTGGAGTCCATGGGTCTTAAGGCTTCCTTCCTGGCTGAGGAATTCTGGGAGTTGGAGTCCATGGGTCTTAAGGCTTCCTTCCTGGCTGAGGAATTCTGGGAGTTGGAGTCCATGGGTCTTAAGGCTTCCTTCCTGGCTGAGGAATTCTGGGAGTTGAGTCCATGGGTCTTAAGGCTTCCTTCCTGGCTGAGGAATTCTGGGAGTTGGAGTCCATGGGTCTTAAGGATTCCTTCCTGGCTGAGGAATTCTGGGAGTTGGAGTCCATGGGTCTTAAGGCTTCCTTCTGGCTGAGGAATTCTGGGAGTTGGAGTCCATGGGTCTTAAGGCTTCCTTCCTGGCTGAGGAATTCTGGGAGTTGGAGTCCATGGGTCTTAAGGCTTCCTTCCTGGCTGAGGAATTCTGGGAGTTGGAGTCCATGGGTCTTAAGGATTCCTTCCTGGCTGAGGAATTCTGGGAGTTGGAGTCCATGGGTCTTAAGGCTTCCTTCCTGGCTGAGGAATTCTGGGAGTTGGAGTCCATGGGTCTTAAGGCTTCCTTCCTGGCTGAGGAATTCTGGGAGTTGGAGTCCATGGGTCTTAAGGCTTCCTTCCTGGCTGAGGAATTCTGGGAGTTGGAGTCCATGGGTCTTAAGGATTCCTTCCTGGCTGAGGAATTCTGGGAGTTGGAGTCCATGGGTCTTAAGGCTTCCTTCCTGGCTGAGGAATTCTGGGAGTTGGAGTCTATGGGTCTTAAGGCTTCCTTCCTGGCTGAGGAATTCTGGGAGTTGAGTCCATGGGTCTTAAGGCTTCCTTCTGGCTGAGGAATTCTGGGAGTTGAGTCCATGGGTCTTAAGGCTTCCTTCCTGGCTGAGGAATTCTGGGAGTTGGAGTCCATGGGTCTAAGGCTTCCTTCCTGGCTGAGGAATTCTGGGAGTTGGAGTCCATGGGTCTTAAGGATTCCTTCCTGGCTGAGGAATTCTGGGAGTTGGAGTCCATGGGTCTTAAGGCTTCCTTCCTGGCTGAGGAATTCTGGGAGTTGGAGTCTATGGGTCTTAAGGCTTCCTTCCTGGCTGAGGAATTCTGGGAGTTGGAGTCCATGGGTCTTAAGGCTTCCTTCCTGGCTGAGGAATTCTGGGAGTTGGAGTCCATGGGTCTTAAGGCTTCCTTCCTGGCTGAGGAATTCTGGGAGTTGGAGTCCATGGGTCTTAAGGCTTCCTTCCTGGCTGAGGAATTCTGGGAGTTGGAGTCCATGGGTCTTAAGGCTTCCTTCCTGGCTGAGGAATTCTGGGAGTTGGAGTCCATGGGTCTTAAGGCTTCCTTCCTGGCTGAGGAATTCTGGGAGTTGGAGTCCATGGGTCTTAAGGATTCCTTCCTGGCAGAGGAATTCTGGGAGTTGGAGTCCATGGGTCTTAAGGATTCCTTCCTGGCTGAGGAATTCTGGGAGTTGGAGTCCATGGGTCTTAAGGCTTCCTTCCTGGCTGAGGAATTCTGGGAGTTGGAGTCCATGGGTCTTAAGGATTCCTTCCTGGCTGAGGAATTCTGGGAGTTGGAGTCCATGGGTCTTAAGGCTTCCTTCCTGGCTGAGAATTCTGGGAGTTGGAGTCCATGGGTCTTAAGGCTTCCTTCCTGGCTGAGGAATTCTGGGAGTTGGAGTCCATGGGTCTTAAGGATTCCTTCCTGGCTGAGGAATTCTGGGAGTTGGAGTCCATGGGTCTTAAGGCTTCCTTCCTGGCTGAGGAATTCTGGGAGTTGGAGTCCATGGGTCTTAAGGCTTCCTTCCTGGCTGAGGAATTCTGGGAGTTGGAGTCCATGGGTCTTAAGGATTCCTTCCTGGCTGAGGAATTCTGGGAGTTGAGTCCATGGGTCTTAAGGCTTCCTTCCTGGCTGAGGAATTCTGGGAGTTGGAGTCCATGGGTCTTAAGGATTCCTTCCTGGCTGAGGAATTCTGGGAGTTGGAGTCTATGGGTCTTAAGGCTTCCTTCCTGGCTGAGGAATTCTGGGAGTTGGAGTCTATGGGTCTTAAGGATTCCTTCCTGGCTGAGGAATTCTGGGAGTTGGAGTCCATGGGTCTTAAGGCTTCCTTCCTGGCTGAGGAATTCTGGGAGTTGGAGTCCATGGGTCTTAAGGCTTCCTTCCTGGCTGAGGAATTCTGGGAGTTGGAGTCCATGGGTCTTAAGGATTCCTTCCTGAGCTGAGGAATTCTGGGAGTTGGAGTCCATGGGTCTTAAGGCTTCCTTCCTGGCTGAGGAATTCTGGGAGTTGGAGTCCATGGGTCTTAAGGCTTCCTTCCTGGCTGAGGAATTCTGGGAGTTGGAGTCCATGGGTCTTAAGGCTTCCTTCCTGGCTGAGGAATTCTGGGAGTTGGAGTCCATGGGTCTTAAGGCTTCCTTCCTGGCTGAGGAATTCTGGGAGTTGGAGTCCATGGGTCTTAAGGATTCCTTCCTGGCTGAGGAATTCTGGGAGTTGGAGTCCATGGGTCTTAAGGCTTCCTTCCTGGCTGAGGAATTCTGGGAGTTGGAGTCCATGGGTCTTAAGGCTTCCTTCCTGGCTGAGGAATTCTGGGAGTTGGAGTCCATGGGTCTTAAGGCTTCCTTCCTGGCTGAGGAATTCTGGGAGTTGGAGTCCATGGGTCTTAAGGCTTCCTTCCTGGCTGAGGAATTCTGGGAGTTGGAGTCCATGGGTCTTAAGGCTTCCTTCCTGGCTGAGGAATTCTGGGAGTTGGAGTCCATGGGTCTTAAGGCTTCCTTCCTGGCTGAGGAATTCTGGGAGTTGAGTCCATGGGTCTTAAGGCTTCCTTCCTGGCTGAGGAATTCTGGGAGTTGGAGTCCATGGGTCTTAAGGCTTCCTTCCTGGCTGAGGAATTCTGGGAGTTGGAGTCCATGGGTCTTAAGGCTTCCTTCCTGGCTGAGGAATTCTGGGAGTTGGAGTCCATGGGTCTTAAGGCTTCCTTCCTGGCTGAGGAATTCTGGGAGTTGGAGTCCATGGGTCTTAAGGCTTCCTTCCTGGCTGAGGAATTCTGGGAGTTGGAGTCCATGGGTCTTAAGGCTTCCTTCCTGGCTGAGGAATTCTGGGAGTTGGAGTCCATGGGTCTTAAGGCTTCCTTCCTGGCTGAGGAATTCTGGGAGTTGGAGTCATGGGTCTTAAGGCTTCCTTCCTGGCTGAGGAATTCTGGGAGTTGGAGTCCATGGGTCTTAAGGCTTCCTTCCTGGCTGAGGAATTCTGGGAGTTGGAGTCCATGGGTCTTAAGGCTTCCTTCCTGGCTGAGGAATTCTGGGAGTTGGAGTCCATGGGTCTTAAGGCTTCCTTCCTGGCTGAGGAATTCTGGGAGTTGGAGTCCATGGGTCTTAAGGCTTCCTTCCTGGCTGAGGAATTCTGGGAGTTGGAGTCCATGGGTCTTAAGGCTTCCTTCCTGGCTGAGGAATTCTGGGAGTTGGAGTCCATGGGTCTTAAGGCTTCCTTCCTGGCTGAGGAATTCTGGGAGTTGGAGTCCATGGGTCTTAAGGATTCCTTCCTGGCTGAGGAATTCTGGGAGTTGGAGTCCATGGGTCTTAAGGCTTCCTTCCTGGCTGAGGAATTCTGGGAGTTGGAGTCTATGGGTCTTAAGGCTTCCTTCCTGGCTGAGGAATTCTGGGAGTTGGATTCTATGGGTCTTAAGGCTTCCTTCGTGGCTGAGGAATTCTGGGAGAAGGAGTATATGGGTCTTAAGGCTTCGTTCCTGGCTGAGGAATTCTGGGAGTTGGAGTCCATGGGTCTTAAGGATTCCTTCCTGGCCTGGAATTCTGGGAGTTGAGTCCATGGGTCTTAAGGCTTCCTTCCTGGCTGAGGAATTCTGGGAGTTGGAGTCCATGGGTCTTAAGGCTTCCTTCCTGGCTGAGGAATTCTGGGAGTTGGAGTCCATGGGTCTTAAGGCTTCCTTCCTGGCTGAGGAATTCTGGGAGTTGGAGTCCATGGGTCTTAAGGCTTCCTTCCTGGCTGAGGAATTCTGGGAGTTGGAGTCCATGGGTCTTAAGGCTTCCTTCCTGGCTGAGGAATTCTGGGAGTTGGAGTCCATGGGTCTTAAGGCTTCCTTCCTGGCTGAGGAATTCTGGGAGTTGGAGTCCATGGGTCTTAAGGCTTCCTTCCTGGCTGAGGAATTCTGGGAGTTGGAGTCCATGGGTCTTAAGGCTTCCTTCCTGGCTGAGGAATTCTGGGAGTTGAGTCCATGGGTCTTAAGGCTTCCTTCCTGGCTGAGGAATTCTGGGAGTTGGAGTCTATGGGTCTTAAGGATTCCTTCCTGGCTGAGGAATTCTGGGAGTTGGAGTCCATGGGTCTTAAGGATTCCTTCCTGGCTGAGGAATTCTGGGAGTTGGAGTCTATGGGTCTTAAGGCTTCCTTCCTGGCTGAGGAATTCTGGGAGTTGGAGTCCATGGGTCTTAAGGCTTCCTTCCTGGCTGAGGAATTCTGGGAGTCTGAGTCCATGGGTCTTAAGGCTTCCTTCTTGGCTGAGGAATTCTGGGAGTTGGAGTCCATGGGTCTTAAGGCTTCCTTCCTGGCTGAGGAATTCTGGGAGTTGGAGTCCATGGGTCTTAAGGCTTCCTTCCTGGCTGAGGAATTCTGGGAGTTGGAGTCCATGGGTCTTAAGGCTTCCTTCCTGGCTGAGAAATTCTGGGAGTTGGAGTCCATGGGTCTTAAGGCTTCCTTCCTGGCTGAGGAATTCTGGGAGTTGCAGTTCATGGGTCTTAAGGCTTCCTTCCTGGCTGAGAAATTCTGGGAGTTGCAGTCCATAGGTCTTAAGGATTCCTTCCTGGCTGAGGAATTCTGGGAGTTGGAGTCCATGGGTCTTAAGGCTTCCTTCCTGGCTGAGGAATTCTGGGAGTTGGAATCCATGGGTCTTAAGGCTTCCTTCCTGGCTGAGGAATTCTGGGAGTTGGAGTCTATGGGTCTGAAGGCTTCCTTCCTGGCTGAGGAATTCTGGGAGTTGGAATCCATGGGTCTTAAGGATTCCTTCCTGGCTGAGGAATTCTGGGAGTTGTAGTCTAAGGGTCTTAAGGCTTCCTTCTTGGCTGAGGAATTCTGGGAGTTGTAGTCTATGGGTCTTAAGGCTTCCTTCCTGGCTGAGGAATTCTGGGAGTTGGAGTCTATGGGTCTTCAGGATGCCTTACTGGCAGGGGAATTCTGGGAGTCTGAGTCCATGGGTCTTAAGGCTTCCTTCCGGGCTGAGGAATTCTGGGAGTTGGAGTCTATGGCTCTTAAGGATGCCTTACTGACAGGGGAATTCTGAGAGTTGGAGTCTATGGGTCTTCAGGATGCCTTACTGGCAGGGGAATTCTGGGAGTCTGAGTCCATGGGTCTTAAGGCTTCCTTCCGGGCTGAGGAATTCTGGGAGTTGGAGTCTATGGGTTTTAAGGATGCCTTACTGGCAGGGGAATTCTGGGAGAAGGAGTCTATGGGTCTTAAGGATTCCTTCTTGGCTGAGGAATTCTGGGAGTTGGAGTCTATGGGTCTTAAGGATTCCTTCCTGCCAGAGGAATTCTGGGAGTTGGAGTCCATGGGTCTTAAGGCTTCCTTCCTGGCTGAGAAATTCTGGGAGTTGGAGTCCATGGGTCTTAAGGCTTCCTTCCTGGCTGAGGAATTCTGGGAGTTGCAGTCCATGGGTCTTAAGGCTTCCTTCCTGGCTGAGAAATTCTGGGAGTTGGAGTCCATGGGGCTTAAGGCTTCCTTCCTGGCTGAGGAATTCTGGGAGTTGTAGTCTATGGGTCTTAAGGCTTCCTTCGTGGCTGAGGAATTCTGGGAGTTGGAGTCTATGGGTCTTAAGGCTTCCTTCCTGGCTGAGGAATTCTGGGAGGTGGAGTCCATAGGTCTGAAGGATTCCTTCCTGGCTGAGGAATTCTGGGAGTTGGAGTCCATGGGTCTTAAGGCTTCCTTCCTGGCTGAGGAATTCTGGGAGGTGGAGTCCATAGGTCTGAAGGCTTCCTTCCTGGCCGAGGAAATTCTGGGAGTTGCAGTTCATGGGTCTTAAGGCTTCCTTCCTGGCTGAGGAATTCTGGGAGGTGGAGTCCATAGGTCTGAAGGATTCCTTCCTGGCAGGGGAATTCTGGGAGTTGGAGTCCATGGGTCTTAAGGATTCCTTCCTGGCCAAGGAATTCTGGGAGTTGCAGTTCAGGGGTCTTAACGCTTCCTTCCTAGCTGAGGAATTCTGGGAGTTGGAGTCCCTGGGTCTAAAAGCTTCCTTCCTGGCAGGAGAATTCTGGGAGTTGGAGTCCATGGGTCTTAAGGATTCCTTCCTGAGTGAGGAATTCTGGGAGTTGGAGTCCATGGGTCTTAAGGCTTCCTTCCTGGCTGAGGAATTCTGGGAGTTGGAGTCCATCGGTCTTAATCCTTCATTCCTGGCAGGGGAATTCTGGGAGTTGGAGTCCATGGGGCTTAATGCTTCTTTCCTGGCTGAGAAATTCTGGGAGTTGGAGTCCATAGGTCTTAAGGATTCCTTCCTGGCTGAGGAATTCTGGGAGTTGGAGTCTATGGGTCTTAAGGCTTCCTTCGTGGCTGAGGAATTCTGGAGTTGGAGTCTATGGGTCTTAAGGATTCCTTCCTGGCTGAGGAATTCTGGGAGTTGGAGTCTATGGGTCTTAAGGCTTCCTTCCTGGCTGAGGAATTCTGGGAGTTGTAGTCTATGGGTCTTAAGGCTTCCTTCCTGGCTGAGGAATTCTGGGAGTTGGAGTCTATGGGTCTTAAGGCTTCCTTCCTGGCTGAGGAATTCTGGGAGTTGGAGTCCATGGGTCTTAAGGCTTCCTTCCTGGCTGAGGAATTCTGGGAGTTGCAGTCCATGGGTCTTAAGGCTTCCTTCCTGGCTGAGGAATTCTGGGAGTTGGAGTCTATGGGTCTTAAGGCTTCCTTCCTGGCTGAGGAATTCTGGGAGTTGGAGTCCATGGGTCTTAAGGCTTCCTTCCTGGCTGAGGAATTCTGGGAGTTGGAGTCCATGGGTCTTAAGGCTTCCTTCCTGGCTGAGGAATTCTGGGAGTTGGAGTCCATGGGTCTTAAGGCTTCCTTCCTGGCTGAGGAATTCTGGGAGTTGAGTCCATGGGTCTTAAGGCTTCCTTCCTGGCTGAGGAATTCTGGGAGTTGAGTCCATGGGTCTTAAGGCTTCCTTCCTGGCTGAGGAATTCTGGGAGTTGGAGTCTATGGGTCTTAAGGATTCCTTCCTGGCTGAGGAATTCTGGGAGTTGGAGTCCATGGGTCTTAAGGCTTCCTTCCTGGCTGAGGAATTCTGGGAGTTGGAGTCCATGGGTCTTAAGGATTCCTTCCTGGCAGAGGAATTCTGGGAGTTGGAGTCCATGGGTCTTAAGGCTTCCTTCCTGGCTGAGAAATTCTGGGAGTTGGAGTCCCTGGGTCTAAAAGCTTCCTTCCTGGCAGGAGAATTCTGGGAGTTGGAGTCCATGGGTTTTAAGGATTCCTTCCTGAGTGAGGAATTCTGGGAGTTGGAGTCCATGGGTCTTAAGGCTTCCTTCCTGGCTGAGGAATTCTGGGAGTTGGAGTCCATGGGTCTTAAGGCTTCCTTCCTGGCAGGGGAATTCTGGGAGTTGGAGTCCATGGGGCTTAATGCTTCTTTCCTGGCTGAGAAATTCTGGGAGTTGGAGTCCATAGGTCTTAAGGATTCCTTCCTGGCTGAGGAATTCTGGGAGTTGGAGTCTATGGGTCTTAAGGCTTCCTTCCTGGCTGAGGAATTCTGGGAGTTGGAGTCTATGGGTCTTAAGGATTCCTTCCTGGCTGAGGAATTCTGGGAGTTGGAGTCTATGGGTCTTAAGGCTTCCTTCCTGGCTGAGGAATTCTGGGAGTTGGAGTCCATGGGTCTTAAGGCTTCCTTCCTGGCTGAGGAATTCTGGGAGTTGGAGTCCATGGGTCTTAAGGCTTCCTTCCTGGCTGAGGAATTCTGGGAGTTGGAGTCCATGGGTCTTAAGGCTTCCTTCCTGGCTGAGGAATTCTGGGAGTTGGAGTCCATGGGTCTTAAGGCTTCCTTCCTGGCTGAGGAATTCTGGGAGTTGAGTCCATGGGTCTTAAGGCTTCCTTCCTGGCTGAGGAATTCTGGGAGTTGGAGTCCATGGGTCTTAAGGCTTCCTTCCTGGCTGAGGAATTCTGGGAGTTGGAGTCCATGGGTCTTAAGGATTCCTTCCTGGCTGAGGAATTCTGGGAGTTGGAGTCCATGGGTCTTAAGGCTTCCTTCCTGGCTGAGGAATTCTGGGAGTTGGAGTCATGGGTCTTAAGGATTCCTTCCTGGCTGAGGAATTCTGGGAGTTGGAGTCCATGGGTCTTAAGGCTTCCTTCCTGGCTGAGGAATTCTGGGAGTTGGAGTCCATGGGTCTTAAGGTTCCTTCCTGGCTGAGGAATTCTGGGAGTTGGAGTCCATGGGTCTTAAGGCTTCCTTCCTGGCTGAGGAATTCTGGGAGTTGGAGTCCATGGGTCTTAAGGCTTCCTTCCTGGCTGAGGAATTCTGGGAGTTGGAGTCCATGGGTCTTAAGGATTCCTTCCTGGCTGAGGAATTCTGGGAGTTGGAGTCCATGGGTCTTAAGGCTTCCTTCCTGGCTGAGGAATTCTGGGAGTTGGAGTCCATGGGTCTTAAGGCTTCCTTCCTGGCTGAGGAATTCTGGGAGTTGGAGTCCATGGGTCTTAAGGCTTCCTTCCTGGCTGAGGAATTCTGGGAGTTGGAGTCCATGGGTCTTAAGGATTCCTTCCTGGCTGAGGAATTCTGGGAGTTGGAGTCCATGGGTCTTAAGGATTCCTTCCTGGCTGAGGAATTCTGGGAGTTGGAGTCCATGGGTCTTAAGGCTTCCTTCCTGGCTGAGGAATTCTGGGAGTTGGAGTCATGCTTAGGGGTCTTATGGGCTTCCTTCCTGGCTGAGGAATTCTGGGAGTTGGAGTCCATGGGTCTTAAGGCTTCCTTCCTGGCTGAGGAATTCTGGGAGTTGGAGTCCATGGGTCTTAAGGCTTCCTTCCTGGCTGAGGAATTCTGGGAGTTGGAGTCCATGGGTCTTAAGGATTCCTTCCTGGCTGAGGAATTCTGGGAGTTGAGTCAGGTCTTAAGGCTTCCTTCTGGCTGAGGAATTCTGGGAGTTGAGTCCATGGGTCTTAAGGCTTCCTTCCTGGCTGAGGAATTCTGGGAGTTGGAGTCCATGGGTCTTAAGGATTCCTTCCTGGCTGAGGAATTCTGGGAGTTGGAGTCCATGGGTCTTAAGGCTTCCTTCCTGGCTGAGGAATTCTGGGAGTTGGAGTCCATGGGTCTTAAGGCTTCCTTCCTGGCTGAGGAATTCTGGGAGTTGGAGTCCATGGGTCTTAAGGCTTCCTTCCTGGCTGAGGAATTCTGGGAGTTGGAGTCCATGGGTCTTAAGGATTCCTTCCTGGCTGAGGAATTCTGGGAGTTGGAGTCCATGGGTCTTAAGGCTTCCTTCCTGGCTGAGGAATTCTGGGAGTTGGAGTCCATGGGTCTTAAGGATTCCTTCCTGGCTGAGGAATTCTGGGAGTTGGAGTCATGGGTCTTAAGGCTTCCTTCCTGGCTGAGGAATTCTGGGAGTTGGAGTCCATGGGTCTTAAGGCTTCCTTCCTGGCTGAGGAATTCTGGGAGTTGGAGTCCATGGGTCTTAAGGATTCCTTCCTGGCTGAGGAATTCTGGGAGTTGCAGTCCATGGGTCTTAAGGCTTCCTTCCTGGCTGAGGAATTCTGGGAGTTGGAGTCCATGGGTCTTAAGGCTTCCTTCCTGGCTGAGGAATTCTGGGAGTTGCAGTCCATGGGTCTTAAGGCTTCCTTCTGCGAAATTCTGAGCTGAGGAATTCTGGGAGTTGAGTCTATGGGTCTTAAGGCTTCCTTCCTGGCTGAGGAATTCTGGGAGTTGGAGTCCATGGGTCTTAAGGCTTCCTTCCTGGCTGAGGAATTCTGGGAGTTGGAGTCCATGGGTCTTAAGGATTCCTTCCTGGCTGAGGAATTCTGGGAGTTCAGTCCATGGGTCTTAAGGGTTCCTTCCTGGCTGAGGAATTCTGGGAGTTGGAGTCATGGGTCTTAAGGATTCCTTCCTGGCTGGGAATTCTGGGAGTTGCAGTTCATGGGTGTTAAGGCTTCCTTCCTGGCTGAGGAATTCTGGGAGTTGCAGTTCGTGGGTCTTAAGGGTGCTTTAGTGGCAGAGGAATTCTGGGAGTTGGAGTCCATGGGTCTTAAGGCTTCCTTCCTGGCTGAGGAATTCTGGGAGTTGGAGTCCCTGGGTCAAAAGCTTCCTTCTTGGCAGGGAAATTCTGGGAGTTGGAATTTATGGTTCTAAGGGTTCCTTCCTGGCTGAGGAATTCTGAGAGTTGCAGTTCGTGGGTCTTAAGGGTGCTTTAGTGGCAGAGGAATTCTGGGAGTTGGAGTCCATGGGTCTTAAGGCTTCCTTCCTGGCTGAGGAATTCTGGGAGTTGGAGTCCCTGGGTCAAAAGCTTCCTTCCTGGCAGGAAATTCTGAGAGAAGAGTCTATGGGTCTTCAGGATGCCTTCCTTGCTGAGGAATTATGGGAGTTGGAGTACATGGGTTTTAAGGCTTCCTTCTTGGCTGAGGAATTCTGGGAGTTGGAGTCCATGGGACTTAAGGATTCCTTCTTGGCTGAGGAATTCTGGGAATTGGAGTCTATGGGTCTTAAGGATGCCTTCCTTTCTGGGGAATTCTGGGAGTTGGTGTCCCTGGCTCTAAAAGATTCCTTCCTGGCAGGGAAATTCTGGGAGTTGGAGTCCATGGGTCTTAAGGGTGTCTTAGTGGCTGAGGAATTCTGGGAGTTGGAGTCTATGGGTCTTAAGGATTCCTTCTTGGCTGAGGAATCCTGGGAGTTGGAGTCCATGGGTCTTAAGAATGCCTTACGGGCAGGGGAATTCTGGGAGAAGGAGTCCCTGTGTCTTAACGATGCTTTTGTGGCAGGGGAATTCTGGGAGTTGGTGTCCATGGGTCTTAAGGATTCCTTCCTGGCTGAGGAATTCTGGGAGTTGGAATCCATGGGTCTTAAGGATTCCTTTATAGACTCCAACTCCCAGAATTCCTCAGCCACTAAGGCACCCTTAAGACCCATGGACTCCAACTCCCAGAATTTCCCTGCCAGGAAGGAATCTTTTAGAGCCAGGGACACCAACTCCCAGAATTCCCCAGAAAGGAAGGCATCCTTAAGACCCATAGACTCCAATTCCCAGAATTCCTCAGCCAAGAAGGAATCCTTAAGACCCATGGACTCCAACTCCCAGAATTCCTCAGCCAAGAAGGAAGCCTTAAAACCCATGTACTCCAACTCCCATAATTCCTCAGCAAGGAAGGCATCCTGAAGACCCATAGACTCCTTCTCTCAGAATTTCCCTGCCAGGAAGGAAGCTTTTTGACCCAGGGACTCCAACTCCCAGAATTCCTCAGCCAGGAAGGAAGCCTTAAGACCCATGGACTCCAACTCCCAGAATTCCCCTGCCAGGAAGGAAGCTTTTTGACCCAGGGACTCCAACTCCCAGAATTCCTCAGCCAGGAAGGAAGCCTTAAGACCCATGGACTCCAACTCCCAGAATTCCTCTGCCACTAAAGCACCCTTAAGACCCACGAACTGCAACTCTCAGAATTCCTCAGCCAGGAAGGAACCCTTCAGACCCATGGACTCCAACTCCCAGAATTCCTCAGCCAGGAAGCAAGCCTTAAGAACTATGAAGTGCAGCTCCCAGAATTCCTCGGCCAGGAAGGAATCCTTAAGACCCCTGAACTGCAACCCCCAGAATTCCTCAGCCAGGAACGAAGCATTAAGATCGATGGACTCCAACTCCCAGAATTCCTCAGCCAGGAAGGAATCCTTAAGACCCATAGACTCCAACTGCCAGAATTCCTCGGCCAGGAAGGATTCCTTAAGACCCATGGACTCCGACTCCCAGAATTCCTAAGCCAGGAACGAAGCCTTAAGACCCATAAACTCCTTCTCCCAGAATTTCCCTGCCAGTAAGGCATCCTTAAGACCCATGGACGTCAACTCCCAGAATTCCTCAGCCAGGAAGGAATCCTTAAGACCCATGAACTGCAACTCCCAGAATTCCCCTGCCAGGAAGGAATTAAGACCCATGGACTCCAACTACCACAATTCCCCTGCCAGGAATGAAGGATTAAGACCGATGGACTCCAACTCCCAGAATTCCCCTGCCAGGAATGAAGGATTAAGACCGATGGACTCCAACTCCCAGAATTCCCCTGCCAGGAAGGAAGCTTTTAGACCCAGGGACACGAACTCCCAGAATTCCTCAGCTAGGAAGGAATCCTTAAGACCAATGGACTCAAACTCCCAGAATTCCCCTGCCAGGAAGGCATCCTTAAGACCCATAGACTCCAACTTCCAGAATTCCTCAGCCAGGAAGGAAGCCTTAAGACCCACGAAGTGAAACTCCCAGAATTCCTTGGCCAGGAAGGAATCCTTAAGACCGATGGACTCCAACTCCCAGAATTCCCCTGCCAGGAATGAAAGATTAAGACCGATGGACTCCAACTCCCAGAATTCCCCTGCCAGTAAGGCATCCTTAAGACTCCAACTCCCAGAATTCCTCAGCCAGGAAGGAAGCCTTAAGACCCATGAACTGCAACTCCCAGAATTCCTCACTCAGGAACGAAGCATTAAGACCCATCAACTGCAACTCCCAGAATTCCCCTGCCAGGAAGGAATCCTTAAGACACATGGACCCCAACTCCCAGAATTCCTCAGCCAGGAACGAAGCATTAAGATCGATGGACTCCAACTCCCAGAATTCCTCAGCCAGGAAGGAATCCTTAAGACCCATGAACTGCAACTCCCAGAATTCCCCTGCCAGGAAGGAATCCTTAAGACCCATAGACTCCAACTCCCAGAATTCCTCAGCCAGGAAGGAAGCCTTAAGACCCATAGACTACAACTCCCAGAATTCCTCAGCCAGGAACGAAGCATTAAGATCGATGGACTCCAACTCCCAGAATTCCTCAGCCAGGAAGGAATCCTTAAGACCCATGGACTCCGACTTCCAGAATTCCTAAGCCAGGAAGGAATCCTTAAGACCCATGAACTGCAACTCCCAGAATTCCCCTGCCAGTAAGGAATCCTTAAGATCCATGAACTGCAACTCCCACAATTCCCCTGCCAGGAAGGAATCCTTAAGTTCCATGAACTGCAACTCCCAGAATTCCCCTGCCAGGAAGGAATCCTTAAGACCCATGAACTGCAACTCCCAGAATTCCCCTGCCAGGAAGGAATCCTTAAGACCCATGAACTGCAACTCCCAGAATTCCCCTGCCAGTAAGGCATCCTTAAGTCCCATGGATTCCAACTCCCAGAATTCCTCAGCCAGGAAGGAAGCATTAAGACCCATAGACTCCAACTTCCAGAATTCCTCAGCCAGGAACGAAGCATTAAGACCGATGGACTCCAACTCCCAGAATTCCTCTGCCAGGAAGGAATCCTTAAACCCAATAACTGCAACTCCCAGAATTCCTCACTCAGGAACGAAGCATTAAGACCCATCAACTGCAACTCCCAGAATTCCCCTGCCAGGAAGGAATCCTTAAGACCCATGGACTCCAACTCCCAGAATTCCTCAGCCAGGAAGGAATCCTTAAGACCCATGAACTGCAACTCCCAGAATTCCCCTGCCAGGATGCCTTACGGGCAGGGGAATTCTGGGAGAAAAATCCGTGTGTCTTACCGATGCTTTGTGGCAGGGAATTCTGGGAGTTAATGTCCATGGGTCTAAGGATTCCTTCCTGGCTGAGGAGTCTGGGAGTTGGAATCCATGGGTCTTAGGGATTCCTTTCTGGCAGGGGAATTCTGGGAGTTGCAGTTCATGATCTTAAATTCCTTCCTGGCTGAAATTCTGGGAGTTGGCGTCCATGGGTCTTAAGGATTCTTTCTTGGCTGAGAATTCTGGGAGTTGGAGTCCAACAGTCTTAAGGCTTCCTTCCTGGCAACTCAGAAATTGTGGGAGTTGGAGTCCGTCTGTCTTTACGATGCCTTCCTGGCAGGGGAATTCTGGGAATGAGTTCATGGGACTTAAGATTCCTTTCTGGCAGGGAATTCTGGGAGTTGGAATCTTTGGGTCTTAAGGATTCCTACCTTGCCGAGGAATTCTGGGAGTTGGAGTACATGGGTCTTAAGGATTCCTTATTGGCTGAGGAATCCTGGGAGTTCCAGTTTATGGGTCTTAAGGCTTCCTTCCTGGCTGAGGAATTCTGGGAGTTGGAGTCCTTTGGTCTTAATGCTTCATTCCATGGGGAGGAATTCTGGGAGTTAGGGTCTATGGGTCTTAAGGCTTTCTTCCTGGCTGATAAATTCTGGGAGAAGGAGTCCATGTGTTCTTAAGGATTCCTTCTTGCCTGAGTAATCCTGGGAGTTCCAGTTTATGGGTCTTAACAGTTCCTTCCTAGCTGAGGAATTCTGGGAGTTGGAGTCCATGGGTCTCAAGGCTTCCTTCCTGGCTGAGGAATTCTGGGAGTTGGAGTACATGGGTTTTAAGGATTCCTTCTTGGCTGAGGAATTTTGGGAGTTCAGTTTATGGGGCTTAAGGGTTACTTCCTAGCTGAGGAATTATGGGAGTTGAGTCCGTCTGTTTAACGATGCCTTCCTGGCAGGAGAATTCTGGGAGTTGGAAGTCCATGGGTCTTAAGGATTCCTTCTTGGCTGAGGAATTCTGGGAATTGGAGTCTATGGGTCTTAAGGATGCCTTCCTGCCTGGGAATTTTGGGAGTTGCAGTTCATGGGTGTTAAGGCTTCCTTCCTGGCTGAGGAATTCTGGGAGTTAGGCGTCCATGGGTCTTAAGGATTCTTTCTTGGCTGAGGAATCCAGGGAGTTGAGTCCATGGGTCTTAAGGATTCCTTACGGGCAGGGGATTCTGGGAGAAGGAGTCCAGTGTGTCTTAAGGATGCTTTTGTGGCAGGGGCATTCTGGGAGTTGGTGTCCATGGTTCTTAAGGATTCCTTCCTGGCCGAGGAATTCTGGGAGTTGGAGTACTTGCGTCTAAAAGCTTCTTTCCTGGCAGGGGAATTCTGGGAGTTAGAGTCCATGGGTTTTAAGGATTACTTTGGCCGAGAATTCTCGGGCTGCACTTCATGGTTCTTAAGGCTTGCTTCCTGGCTGAGAATTCTGGGGTTGGAGTCCATGAGTCTAGGCTTCCTTCCTGTGAGGTTCTGGGAGTTGCAGTTCATGGGTCTTAAGGCTTCCTTCCTGGCTGAGAAATTCTGGGAGTTGGAGTCCATGGGTCTTAAGGCTTCCTTCCTGGCTGAGGAATTCTGGGAGTTGGAGTCCCTGGGTCAAAAAGCTTCCTTCCTGGCAGGAAATTCTGGGAGTTGGAGTTTATGGTTCCTAAGGGTTCCTTCCTGGCTGAGGAATTCTGAGAGTTGCAGTTCGTGGGTCTTAAGGGTGCTTTAGTGGCAGAGGAATTCTGGGAGTTGGAGTAATTCTGGGAGTTGGAGTACTTGGGTCTAAAAGCTTCTTTCCTGGCAGGGAATTCTGGGAGTTAGAGTCCATGGGTTTTAAGGATTACTTCCTGGCCGAGGAATTCTGGGAGCTGCACTTCATAGTTCTTAAGGCTTGCTTCCTGGCTGAGGAATTCTGGGAGTTGAGTCCATGGGTCTGAAGGGTTCCTTCCTGGCTGAGGAATTCTGAGAGTTGCAGTTCGTGGGTCTTAAGGGTGCTTTAGTGGCAGAGGAATTCTGGGAGTTGGAGTCCATGGGTCTTGCTGTCCTCTTTTATTGTGCTAATTCAAGGGAGGGGTGAAAGAGGAAATTTACAGAAAGGTAAAGAGATACAATGTTAATCTTTTTTGACCAGTTTACCTGACATGAGTCACATACTCTATAGCTGCTATAGACAGGCATATCTTATTTGAATACACATTCTTTGTCTCTTTTATTAACTCCCTTCTTGTCAGTGCTTTGCTTTTTAGCAAGATTTCTTCCTGTGGAAAAATACAAGACAGAACCAAGGTAAAATAGTCACACATGGGTCTTAAGGCTTCCTTCTTGGCTGAGGAATTCTGGGAGTTGGAGTCCATGGGTCTTAAGGCTTCCTTCCTGGCTGAGGAATTCTGGGAGTTGGCGTCCATGGGTCTTAAGATTCCTTCTTGCCTGAGGAATCCTGGGAGTTGGAGTCCATGGGTCTTAAGGATTCCTTACGGGCAGGGGAATTCTGGGAGAAGGAGTCCGTGTGTCTTAAGGATGCTTTTGTGGCAGGGCATTCTGGGAGTTGGTGTCCATGGTTCTTAAGGATTCCTTCCTGGCCGAGGAATTCTGGGAGTTGGGTACTTGGGTCTAAAAGCTTCTTTCCTGGCAGGGAATTCTGGGAGTTAGAGTCCATAGGTTTTAAGGATTACTTCCTGGCCGAGGAATTCTGGGAGCTGCACTTCATGGTTCTTAAGGCTTGCTTCCTGGCTGAGGAATTCTGGGAGTTGGAGTCCATGGGTCTGAAGGGTTCCTTCCTGGCTGAGGAATTCTGAGAGTTGCAGTTCGTGGGTCTTAAGGGTGCTTTAGTGGCAGAGGAATTCTGGGAGTTGGAGTCCATGGGTCTTAAGGCTTCCTTCCTGGCTGAGGAATTCTGGGAGTTGGAGTCCCTGGGTCAAAAGCTTCCTTCCTGGCAGGGAAATTCTGGGAGTTGGAGTCCATGGGTCTTAAGGCTTCCTTCCTGGCTGAGGAATTCTGGGAGTTGGAGTCCCTGGGTCAAAAGCTTCCTTCCTGGCAGGAAATTCTGGGAGAAGGAGTCTATGGGTCTTCAGGATGCCTTCCTGGCTGAGGAATTATGGGAGTTGGAGTACATGGGTTTTACGGCTTCCTTCTTGGCTGAGGAATTCTGGGAGTTGGAGTCCATGGTTCTTAAGGATTCCTTCTTGGCTGAGGAATTCTGGGAATTGGAGTATATGGGTCTTAAGGATGCCTTCCTTTCTGGGGAATTCGGGAGTTGGTGTCCCTGGCTCTAAAAGCTTCCTTCCTGGCAGGGAAATTCTGGGAGTTGGAGTCCATGGGTCTTAAGGGTGCCTTAGTGCTAAGGAATTCTGGGAGTTGGAGTCCATGGGTCTTAAGGATTCCTTCTTGGCTGAGGAATTCTGGAAGTTGGAGTCTATGGGTCTTAAGGATTCCTTCCTGCCTGGGGAATTCTGGGAGAAGGAGTCTATGGGTCTTAAGGATGCCTTACTGGCTGAGGAATTATGGGAGTTGGAGTACATGGGTTTTAAGGCTTCCTTCTTGGCTGAGGAATTCTGGGAGTTGGAGTCCATGGGTCTTAAGGCTTCCTTCCTGGCTGAGGAATTCTGGGAGTTGGAGTCCCTGGGTCAAAAAGCTTCCTTCCTGGCAGGGAAATTCTGGGAGTTGGAGTCCATGGGTCTTAAGGCTTCCTTCCTGGCTGAGGAATTCTGGGAGTTGGAGTCCCTGGGTCAAAAGCTTCCTTCCTGGCAGGGAAATTCTGGGAGAAGGAGTCTATGGGTCTTCAGGATGCCTTCCTGGCTGAGGAATTATGGGAGTTGGAGTACATGGGTTTTAAGGCTTCCTTCTTGGCTGAGGAATTCTGGGAGTTGGAGTCCATGGGTCTTAAGGATTCCTTCTTGGCTGAGGAATTCTGGGAATTGGAGTCTATGGGTCTTAAGGATGCCTTCCTTTCTGGGGAATTCGGGAGTTGGTGTCCCTGGCTCTAAAAGCTTCCTTCCTGGCAGGAAATTCTGGGAGTTGGAGTCCATGGGTCTTAAGGATTCCTTCCTGCCTGGGGAATTCTGGGAGAAGGAGTCTATGGGTCTTAATGATTCCTTCCTGCCTGGGGAATTCTGGGAGAAGAAGTCTGTGGGTCTTAAGGATGCCTTACTGACTGAGGAATTATGGGAGTTGGAGTACATGGGTCTTAAGGATGCCTTCCTGGCTGAGGAATTCTGGGGGTTGGAGTCCATGGGTCTTAAGGCTTCCTTCCTGGCTGAGGAATTCTGGGAGTTGGAGTCCCTGGGTCAAAAAGCTTCCTTCCTGGCAAGGAAATTCTGGGAGTTGGAGTTTATGGTTCCTAAGGGTTCCTTCCTGGCTGAGGAATTCTGAGAGTTGCAGTTCGTGGGTCTTAAGGGTGCTTTAGTGGCAGAGGAATTCTGGGAGTTGGAGTAATTCTGGGAGTTGGAGTACTTGGGTCTAAAAGCTTCTTTCCTGGCAGGGGAATTCTGGGAGTTAGAGTCCATGGGTTTTAAGGATTACTTCCTGGCCGAGGAATTCTGGGAGCTGCACTTCATAGTTCTTAAGGCTTGCTTCCTGGCTGAGGAATTCTGGGAGTTGGAGTCCATGGGTCTGAAGGGTTCCTTCCTGGCTGAGGAATTCTGAGAGTTGCAGTTCGTGGGTCTTAAGGGTGCTTTAGTGGCAGAGGAATTCTGGGAGTTGGAGTCCATGGGTCTTGCTGTCCTCTTTTATTGTGCTAATTCAAGGGAGGGGGTGAAAGAGGAAATTTACAGAAAGGTAAAGAGATACAATGTTAATCTTTTTGACCAGTTTACGTGACATGAGTCACATACTCTATAGCTGCTATAGACAGGCATATCTTATTTGAATACACATTCTTTGTCTCTTTTATTAACTCCCTTCTTGTCAGTGCTTTGCTTTTTAGCAAGATTTCTTCCTGTGGAAAAATACAAGACAGAACCAAGGTAAAATAGTCACACATGGGTCTTAAGGCTTCCTTCTTGGCTGAGGAATTCTGGGAGTTGGAGTCCATGGGTCTTAAGGCTTCCTTCCTGGCTGAGGAATTCTGGGAGTTGGCGTCCATGGGTCTTAAGGATTCCTTCTTGCCTGAGGAATCCTGGGAGTTGGAGTCCATGGGTCTTAAGGATTCCCTTACGGGCAGGGGAATTCTGGGAGAAGGAGTCCGTGTGTCTTAAGGATGCTTTTGTGGCAGGGGCATTCTGGGAGTTGGTGTCCATGGTTCTTAAGGATTCCTTCCTGGCCGAGGAATTCTGGGGTTGGAGTACTTGGGTCTAAAAGCTTCTTTCCTGGCAGGGGAATTCTGGGAGTTAGAGTCCATAGGTTTTAAGGATTACTTCCTGGCCGAGGAATTCTGGGAGCTGCACTTCATGGTTCTTAAGGCTTGCTTCCTGGCTGAGGAATTCTGGGAGTTGGAGTCCATGGGTCTGAAGGGTTCCTTCCTGGCTGAGGAATTCTGGGAGTTGGAGTCCCTGGGTCAAAAGCTTCCTTCCTGGCAGGGAAATTCTGGGAGTTGGAGTCCATGGGTCTTAAGGCTTCCTTCCTGGCTGAGGAATTCTGGGAGTTGGAGTCCCTGGGTCAAAAGCTTCCTTCCTGGCAGGGAAATTCTGGGAGAAGGAGTCTATGGGTCTTCAGGATGCCTTCCTGGCTGAGGAATTATGGGAGTTGGAGTACATGGGTTTTACGGCTTCCTTCTTGGCTGAGGAATTCTGGGAGTTGGAGTCCATGGGTCTTAAGGATTCCTTCTTGGCTGAGGAATTCTGGGAATTGGAGTCTATGGGTCTTAAGGATGCCTTCCTTTCTGGGGAATTCGGGGAGTTGGTGTCCCTGGCTCTAAAAGCTTCCTTCCTGGCAGGGAAATTCTGGGAGTTGGAGTCCATGGGTCTTAAGGGTGCCTTAGTGGCTTAGGAATTCTGGGAGTTGGAGTCTATGGGTCTTAAGGATTCCTTCCTGCCTGGGGAATTCTGGGAGAAGGAGTCTATGGGTCTTAAGGATTCCTTCCTGCCTGGGGAATTCTGGGAGAAGGAGTCTGTGGGTCTTAAGGATGCCTTACTGACTGAGGAATTATGGGAGTTGGAGTACATGGGTTTTAAGGCTTCCTTCCTGGCTGAGGAATTCTGGGAGTTGGAGTCCATGGGTCTTAAGGATTCCTTCCTGGCTGAGGAATTCTGGGAGTTGGTGTCCCTGGGTCTAAAAGCTTCCTTCCTGGCAGGGAAATTCTGGGAGTTGGAGTCCATGGGTCTTAAGGCTTCCTTCCTGGCTGAGGAATTCTGGGAGTTGGAGTCCCTGGGTCAAAAAGCTTCCTTCCTGGCAGGGAAATTCTGGGAGAAGGAGTCTATGGGTCTTCAGGATGCCTTCCTGGCTGAGGAATTATGGGAGTTGGAGTACATGGGTTTTAAGGCTTCCTTCTTGGCTGAGGAATTCTGGGAGTTGGAGTCCATGGGTCTTAAGGATTCCTTCTTGGCTGAGGAATTCTGGGAATTGGAGTCTATGGGTCTTAAGGATGCCTTCCTTTCTGGGGAATTCGGGGAGTTGGTGTCCCTGGCTCTAAAAGCTTCCTTCCTGGCAGGGAAATTCTGGGAGTTGGAGTCCATGGGTCTTAAGGATTCCTTCCTGCCTGGGGAATTCTGGGAGAAGGAGTCTATGGGTCTTAAGGATTCCTTCCTGCCTGGGGAATTCTGGGAGAAGAAGTCTGTGGGTCTTAAGGATGCCTTACTGACTGAGGAATTATGGGAGTTGGAGTACATGGGTCTTAAGGATGCCTTCCTGGCTGAGGAATTCTGGGGGTTGCAGTTCAGGGGTCTTAAGGCTTCCTTCTTGGCTGAGGAATTCTGGGAATTGGAGTCTATGGGTCTTAAGGATACCTTCCTGCCTGGGGAATTCTGGGAGTTGCAGTTCATGGGTCTTAAGGCTTCCTTCTTGGCTGAGGAATTCTGGGAGTTGGAGTCCATGGGTCTTAAGGCTTCCTTCCTGGCTGAGGAATTCTGGGAGTTGGCGTCCATGGGTCTTAAGGATTCCTTCTTGGCTGAGGAATCCTGGGAGTTGGAGTCCATGGGTCTTAAGGATTCCTTACGGGCAGGGGAATTCTGGGAGAAGGAGTCCGTGTGTCTTAAGGATGCTTTTGTGGCAGGGGCATTCTGGGAGTTGGTGTCCATGGGTCTTAAGGATTCCTTCCTGGCCGAGGAATTCTGGGAGTTGGAGTACTTGGGTCTAAAAGCTTCTTTCCTGGCAGGGGAATTCTGGGAGTTGGAGTCCATGGGTTTTAAGGATTACTTCCTGGCCGAGGAATTCTGGGAGCTGCACTTCATGGTTCTTAAGGCTTGCTTCCTGGCTGAGGAATTCTGGGAGTTGGAGTCCATGGGTCTGAAGGATTCCTTCCTGGCTGAGGAATTCTGGGAGTTGGAGTTTATGGTTCCTAAGGGTTCCTTCCTGGCCGAGGAATTCTGGGAGCTGCACTTCATGGGTCTTAAGGCTTCCTTCCTGGCTGAGGAATTCTGAGAGTTGGAGTCCCTGGGTCAAAAAGCTTCCTTCCTGGCAGGGAAATTCTGGGAGTTGGAGTCCATGGGTCTTAAGGCTTCCTTCCTGGCTGAGGAATTCTGGGAGTTGGAGTCCCTGGGTCAAAAAGCTTCCTTCCTGGCAGGGAAATTCTGGGAGAAGGAGTCTATGGGTCTTCAGGATGCCTTCCTGGCTGAGGAATTATGGGAGTTTGAGTACATGGGTTTTAAGGCTTCCTTCTTGGCTGAGGAATTCTGGGAGTTGGAGTCCATGGGTCTTAAGGATTCCTTCTTGGCTGAGGAATTCTGGGAATTGGAGTCTATGGGTCTTAAGGATGCCTTCCTTTCTGGGGAATTCGGGGAGTTGGTGTCCCTGGCTCTAAAAGCTTCCTTCCTGGCAGGGAAATTCTGGGAGTTGGAGTCCATGGGTCTTAAGGGTGCCTTAGTGGCGGAGGAATTCTGGGAGTTGGAGTCCAACAGTCTTAAGGCTTCCTTCCTGGCTCAGAAATTGTGGGAGTTGGAGTTCTGGCCTTCCTGGAGTCCATGGGATGCCTTCCTGGCATGCCAGAATTCTGGGAGTTGGGAGGAATTCCTGGCTGATGGAGGATTCTGGAGTTGGAGAATTGGAGTTAGGTCTATGGGTCTCGTCTTCCCCAAAGCCTGGCTGGATGGAGGATTCTGGGAATGGAGTCTTTCCCTTAAAGCCTGGCGGATGGAGGATTCTGGGAATTGCGTCTTCCCTAAAGCCTGGCTGGATGGAGGTTCTGGGAATGGGTCTTCCCATTCCTTCCTGGCTGATGGAGGATTCTGGGGATGGAGTCCTTCCCTAAAGCCTGGCTGGATGGAGGTCTGGGAAAGTCTTCCTTGCCTGGCTGGATGGAGATTCTGGGAGTTGGAGTCTTTCCCTTAAAGCCTGGCTGGATGGAGGATTCCTTCCCCATGCCTGGCTGGATGGAGGATTCTGGGAATTGGTCCTTAAGCCTGGCTGGATGGAGGATTCTGGAATTGGGTCTTTCCTCTTAAAGCCTGGCTGGATGGAGGATTCTGGGAATCGGAGTCCCTTAAAGCCTGGCTGGATGGAGGATTCCTGGGGGGGTCCTTCCCCTTAAAGCCTGGCTGGATGGAGGATTCTGGGAATTGAGTCTTTCCCTTAAAGCCTGGCTGGATGGAGGATTCTGGGAATGCTAGTTTCCCCTTAAAGCCTGGCTGGATGGAGGATTCTGGGAATTGGAGTCTTCCCTTAAAGCCTCTTGGGCTGGCTGGGGAGGATCCTGGGGAGTCCCTTAAAGCCTGGCTGGATGGAGGATTCTTGGGAATTGGAGTCTTCCCCCTAAAGCCTGGCTGGATGGAGGATTCTGGGAATTGGAGTCCTCTGGCTGGTAAATGTCTGGGATGGTCCTTCCCTGAAACCTGGCTGGATGGAGGATTCTGGGAATTGAGTCTTCCCTTAAACCCTGGGATGGAGGATTCTGGGAGTCTTTCCCTTAAAGCCTGGCTGGATGGAGGATTCTGGGAATTGGAGTCTTTCCCTTAAAGCCTGGCTGGATGGAGGATCCTGGGAGTTGGAGTCCATGGGTCTGGAGTCTTTCCCTTAAAGCCTGGCTGGATGGAGGATTCTGGGAATTGGAGTCCCTCCTTAAAGCCTGGCTGGATGGAGGATTCTGGGAATCGAGTCCTTTCCCCAAAGGGGCTGTTTGGTCTTTCCCCAAAGCCTGGCTGGATGGAGACTTTTTGGGTGTCCCTTAAAGCCTGGCTGGATGGAGGATTCTGGGAATTGGGGTCCTTCCCCTTAAAGCCTGGCTGGATGGAGGATTCTGGGAATTGGAGTCTTTCCCTTAAAGCCTGGCTGGATGGAGGATTCTGGGAATTGGAGTCCTTAAATGGTGGATGGTCTTGAGTCTTCCCCTTAAAGCCTGGCTGGATGGAGGATTCTGGGAATTGGAGTCTTTCCCCCCTTAGCCTGGCTGGATGGAGGATTCTGGGAATTGTTGCTTTCCTTAAAGCCTGGCTGGATGGAGGATTCTGGGAATTGGAGTCTTCCCCTTAAAGCCTGGCTGGATGGAGGATTCTGGGAATTGGAGTCTTTCCCCTTAAAGCCTGGCTGGATGGAGGATTCTGGGAATTGAGGCCTTCCCCTTAAAGCCTGGCTGGATGGAGGATTCTGATGAAGTCTTTCCTTAAAGCCTGGCTGGATGGAGGATTCTGGGAATTGGACTTTCCCCCCTAAAGCCTGGCGGATCAGGAAAAGTCTCCTTACCTGGATGGAGGATTCTGGGAATTGGAGTCCACCTGGCTGGATGGAGGATTCTGGGAATCGGAGTCTTTCCCCCTTAAAGCCTGGCTGGATGGAGGATTCTGGGAATTGGAGTCTTCCCCTCTTCCCCAAAGCCTGGCTGGATGGAGGATTCTGGGAATCAGAGTCTTTCCCCCTTAAAGCCTGGCTGGATGGAGGATTCTGGGAATGGAGTCTGGATGGGGTCTGGAATTTTCCCTTAAAGCCTGGCTGGATGGAGGATTCTGGGAATGGAGTCCTTTCCCCTTAAAGCCTGGCTGGATGGAGGATTCTGGGAATTGGAGTCTTTTCCCCTTAAAGCCTGGCTGGATGGAGGATTCTGGGAATTGGAGTTCTCTTTCCAAAGCCTGGCTGGATGGGAGGATTCTGGGGAAGGTCTTTCCCCTAAAGCCTGGCTGGATGGAGGATTCTGGGAATTGGAGTCTTTCCCCTTAAAGCCTGGCTGGATGGAGGATTCTGGGAATTGGAGTCCTTCCCTCTAAAGCCTGGCTGGATGGAGGATTCTGGGAATTGGAGTCTTTCCCTTAAAGCCTGGCTGGATGGAGGATTCTGGGAATGGAGTCTTTCCCCTTAAAGCCTGGCTGGATGGAGGATTCTGGGAATTGGAGTCTTTCCCTCTTGAAGCCTGGCTGGATGGAGGATTCTGGGAGTGGAAGTCTTTCCCCTTAGAAAGCCCCTGGGACTGGGAATGGGGCCTTCTAAAGCCTGGCTGGAGTGGAGTCTTTTCCTCTTAAAGCCTGGCTGGATGGAGGATTCTGGGAATTGGAGTCTTTCCCCTTAAAGCCTGGCTGGATGGAGGATTCTGGGGAATTGGAGTCTTTCCCTTAAAGCCTGGCTGGATGGAGGATTCTGGGAATTGGAGTCTTCCCCTTAAAGCCTGGCTGGATGGAGGATTCTGGGAATTGGAGTCTTTCCCTTAAAGCCTGGCTGGATGGGGGGATTCTGGGAATTCGCCTGGCTGGATGGAGGATTCTGGGAATTGGAGTCTTTCCCCCTTAAAAGCCTGGCTGGATGGAGGATTCTGGGAATTGGAGTTCTTTCCTCTTAAAGCCTGGCTGGATGGAGGATTCTGGGAATCGGAGTCTTTCCCCCTTAAAGCCTGGCTGGATGGAGGATTCTGGGAATTGGAGTCTTTTCCCCTTAAAGCCTGGCTGGATGGAGGATTCTGGGAATTGGAGTCTTTCCCTCTTAAAGCCTGGCTGGATGGAGGATTCTGGGAATTGGAGTCTTTTCCCCTTAAAGCCTGGCTGGATGGAGGATTCTGGGAATTGGAGTCTTTCCCCCTTAAAGCCTGGCTGGATGGAGGATTCTGGGAATTGGAGCCCTTTCCCCTCTGTAAAGCCTGGCTGGATGGAGGATTCTGGGAATTGGTCTTCTTCCCCTTAAAGCCTGGCTGGATGGAGGATTCTGGGAACTGGAGTCTTTCCCCTTAAAGCCTGGCTGGATGGAGGATTCTGGGAATTGGGCCCTTTCCCCTTAAAGCCTGGCTGGATGGAGATTCTGGGAATTGGAGTCTTTCCCCCTTAAAGCCTGGCTGGATGGAGGATTCTGGGAATTGAGTCTTCCCCTTAAAGCCTGGCTGGATGGGGATTCTGGGAATTGGAGTCCTTCCCCTGCTTAAAGCCTGGCTGGATGGAGGATTCTGGGAATTGGAGTCTTTCCTCAAAGCCCTTGGGGAACTGGGAGTCCTTCCCTAAAGCTTTCCCTGGATGGAGGATTCTGGGAATTGGAGCTCCATCCCTAAAGCCTGGCTGGATGGAGTGATCTTGGAAGTCTTTCCCTCTAAAGCCTGGCTGGATGGATTCTGGGAATCGGAGTCTTCCCCCTTAAAGCCTGGCTGGATGGAGGATTCGTGGGGTGGAGTCCTTCCCCCTTAAAGCCTGGCTGGATGGAGGATTCTGGGAATTGGAGTCTTTCCCCCTTAAAGCCTGGCTGGATGGAGGATTCTGGGAATTGGAGTCTTTCCCCCTTAAAGCCTGGCTGGATGGAGGATTCTGGGAATTGGAGTCTTTCCCTCTTAAAGCCTGGCTGGATGGAGGATTCTGGGAATTGGAGTCTTTCCCCTTAAAGCCTGGCTGGATGGAGGATTCTGGGAATTGGAGTCTTTCCCCTTAAAGCCTGGCTGGATGGAGGATTCTGGGAATTGGAGTCTTTCCCCCTTAAAGCCTGGCTGGATGGAGGATTCTGGGAATTGGAGTCTTTCCCCCTTAAAGCCTGGCTGGATGGAGGATTCTGGGAATTGGAGTCTTTCCCCCTTGAAGCCTGGCTGGATGGAGGATTCTGGGAATTGGAGTCCTTCCCCCTTAAAGCCTGGCTGGATGGAGGATTCTGGGAATTGGAGTCTTTCCCCCTTAAAGCCTGGCTGGATGGAGGATTCTGGGGTGGAGTCTTTCCCCTTAAAGCCTGGCTGGATGGAGGATTCTGGGAATTGGAGTCTTTCCCTCTTAAAGCCTGGCTGGATGGAGGATTCTGGGAATTGGAGTCTTTCCTCTTAAAGCCTGGCTGGATGGAGGATTCTGGGAATTGGAGTCTTTCCCTCTTAAAGCCTGGCTGGATGGAGGATTCTGGGAATTGGAGTCTTTCCCCTTAAAGCCTGGCTGGATGGAGGATTCTGGGGTGGAGTCTTTCCCCCTTAAAGCCTGGCTGGATGGAGGATTCTGGGAATTGGAGTCTTTCCCCCTTAAAGCCTGGCTGGATGGAGGATTCTGGGAATTGGAGTCTTTCCTCTTAAAGCCTGGCTGGATGGAGGATTCTGGGAATTGGAGTCCTTCCCCTTAAAGCCTGGCTGGATGGAGGATTCTGGGAATTGGAGTCTTTCCCCTTAAAGCCTGGCTGGATGGAGGATTCTGGGAATTGGAGTCTTTTCCCTTAAAGCCTGGCTGGATGGAGGATTCTGGGAATTGGAGTCTTTCCCTTAAAGCCTGGCTGGATGGAGGATTCTGGGAATTGGAGTCTTTCCCCTTAAAGCCTGGCTGGATGGAGGATTCTGGGAATTGGAGTCTTTCCCCTTAAAGCCTGGCTGGATGGAGGATTCTGGGAATTGGAGTCTTTCCCCTTAAAGCCTGGCTGGATGGAGGATTCTGGGAATTGGAGTCTTTCCCCTTAAAGCCTGGCTGGATGGAGGATTCTGGGAATTGGAGTCTTTCCCCTTAAAGCCTGGCTGGATGGAGGATTCTGGGAATTGGAGTCTTTCCCCTTAAAGCCTGGCTGGATGGAGGATTCTGGGAATTGGAGTCTTTCCCTTAAAGCCTGGCTGGATGGAGGATTCTGGGAATTGGAGTCTTCCCCTAAAGCCTGGCTGGATGGAGGATTCTGGGAATTGGAGTCCTTCCCTCTTAAAGCCTGGCTGGATGGAGGATTCTGGGAATTGGAGTCTTTCCCCCTTAAAGCCTGGCTGGATGGAGGATTCTGGGAATTGGAGTCCTTCCCCTTAAAGCCTGGCTGGATGGAGGATTCTGGGAATTGGAGTCTTTCCCCTTAAAGCCTGGCTGGATGGAGGATTCTGGGAATTGGAGTCTTTCCCCTTAAAGCCTGGCTGGATGGAGGATTCTGGGAATTGGAGTCTTTCCCCTTAAAGCCTGGCTGGATGGAGGATTCTGGGAATTGGAGTCTTTCCCCTTAAAGCCTGGCTGGATGGAGGATTCTGGGAATTGGAGTCCTTCCCCCTTAAAGCCTGGCTGGATGGAGGATTCTGGGAATTGGAGTCTTTCCCTTAAAGCCTGGCTGGATGGAGGATTCTGGGAATTGGAGTCTTTCCCCTTAAAGCCTGGCTGGATGGAGGATTCTGGGAATTGGAGTCTTTCCCCTTAAAGCCTGGCTGGATGGAGGATTCTGGGAATTGGAGTCTTTCCCCTTAAAGCCTGGCTGGATGGAGGATTCTGGGAATTGGAGTCTTTCCCTCTTAAAGCCTGGCTGGATGGAGGATTCTGGGAATTGGAGTCCTTCCCCCTTAAAGCCTGGCTGGATGGAGGATTCTGGGAATTGGAGTCTTTCCCTCTTAAAGCCTGGCTGGATGGAGGATTCTGGGAATTGGAGTCTTTCCCTCTTAAAGCCTGGCTGGATGGAGGATTCTGGGAATTGGAGTCTTTCCCCTTAAAGCCTGGCTGGATGGAGGATTCTGGGAATTGGAGTCTTTCCCTTAAAGCCTGGCTGGATGGAGGATTCTGGGAATTGGAGTCTTTCCCTTAAAGCCTGGCTGGATGGAGGATTCTGGGAATTGGAGTCTTTCCCCCTTAAAGCCTGGCTGGATGGAGGATTCTGGGAATGGAGTCTTTCCCCTTAAAGCCTGGCTGGATGGAGGATTCTGGGAATTGGAGTCTTTCCCCTTAAAGCCTGGCTGGATGGAGGATTCTGGGAATTGGAGTCTTTCCCCTTAAAGCCTGGCTGGATGGAGGATTCTGGGAATTGGAGTCTTTCCCCTTAAAGCCTGGCTGGATGGAGGATTCTGGGAATTGAGTCTTTCCCCTCTAAAGCCTGGCTGGATGGAGGATTCTGGGAATTGGAGTCTTTCCCTTAAAGCCTGGCTGGATGGAGGATTCTGGGAATTGGAGTCTTTCCCTTAAAGCCTGGCTGGATGGAGGATTCTGGGAATTGGAGTCTTTCCCCCTTAAAGCCTGGCTGGATGGAGGATTCTGGGAATTGGAGTCTTTCCCCTTAAAGCCTGGCTGGATGGGAGGATTCTGGGAATTGGAGTCTTTCCCCTTAAAGCCTGGCTGGATGGAGGATTCTGGGAATTGGAGTCTTTCCCCTTAAAGCCTGGCTGGATGGAGGATTCTGGGAATTGGAGTCTTTCCCCTTAAAGCCTGGCTGGATGGAGGATTCTGGGAATTGGAGTCTTTCCCCTTAAAGCCTGGCTGGATGGAGGATTCTGGGAATTGGAGTCTTTCCCCTTAAAGCCTGGCTGGATGGAGGATTCTGGGAATTGGAGTCTTTCCCCCTAAAGCCTGGCTGGATGGAGGATTCTGGGAATTGGAGTCTTTCCCCTTAAAGCCTGGCTGGATGGAGGATTCTGGGAATTGGAGTCTTTCCCCTTAAAGCCTGGCTGGATGGAGGATTCTGGGAATTGGAGTCTTTCCTCTTAAAGCCTGGCTGGATGGAGGATTCTGGGAATTGGAGTCTTTCCCCTTAAAGCCTGGCTGGATGGAGGATTCTGGGAATTGGAGTCTTTCCCCTTAAAGCCTGGCTGGATGGAGGATTCTGGGAATTGGAGTCTTCCCTTAAAGCCTGGCTGGATGGAGGATTCTGGGAATTGGAGTCTTTCCCCTTAAAGCCTGGCTGGATGGAGGATTCTGGGAATTGGAGTCTTTCCCCTTAAAGCCTGGCTGGATGGAGGATTCTGGGAATTGGAGTCTTTCCCCTTAAAGCCTGGCTGGATGGAGGATTCTGGGAATTGGAGTCTTTCCCCTTAAAGCCTGGCTGGATGGAGGATTCTGGGAATTGGAGTCTTTCCCCTTAAAGCCTGGCTGGATGGAGGATTCTGGGAATTGGAGTCTTTCCCTTAAAGCCTGGCTGGATGGAGGATTCTGGGAATTGGAGTCTTTCCCCTTAAAGCCTGGCTGGATGGAGGATTCTGGGAATTGGAGTCTTTCCCCTTAAAGCCTGGCTGGATGGAGGATTCTGGGAATTGGAGTCTTTCCCTTAAAGCCTGGCTGGATGGAGGATTCTGGGAATTGGAGTCTTTCCCTTAAAGCCTGGCTGGATGGAGGATTCTGGGAATTGAGTCTTTCCCCTTAAAGCCTGGCTGGATGGAGGATTCTGGGAATTGGAGTCTTTCCCCTTAAAGCCTGGCTGGATGGAGGATTCTGGGAATTGGAGTCTTTCCCCTTAAAGCCTGGCTGGATGGAGGATTCTGGGAATTGGAGTCTTTCCCCCTTAAAGCCTGGCTGGATGGAGGATTCTGGGAATTGGAGTCTTTCCCCTTAAAGCCTGGCTGGATGGAGGATTCTGGGAATTGGAGTCTTTCCCCTTAAAGCCTGGCTGGATGGAGGATTCTGGGAATTGGAGTCTTTCCCCTTAAAGCCTGGCTGGATGGAGGATTCTGGGAATTGGAGTCTTTCCCCCTTAAAGCCTGGCTGGATGGAGGATTCTGGGAATTGGAGTCTTTCCCCTTAAAGCCTGGCTGGATGGAGGATTCTGGGAATTGGAGTCTTTCCCCTTAAAGCCTGGCTGGATGGGGATTCTGGGAATTGGAGTCTTTCCCCTTAAAGCCTGGCTGGATGGAGGATTCTGGGAATTGGAGTCTTTCCCTCTTAAAGCCTGGCTGGATGGAGGATTCTGGGAATTGGAGTCTTTCCCCTTAAAGCCTGGCTGGATGGAGGATTCTGGGAATTGGAGTCTTTCCCCCTTAAAGCCTGGCTGGATGGAGGATTCTGGGAATTGGAGTCTTTCCCCTTAAAGCCTGGCTGGATGGAGGATTCTGGGAATTGAGTCTTTCCCCCTTAAAGCCTGGCTGGATGGAGGATTCTGGGAATTGGAGTCTTTCCCCTTAAAGCCTGGCTGGATGGAGGATTCTGGGGTGGAGTCTTTCCCCCTTAAAGCCTGGCTGGATGGAGGATTCTGGGAATTGGAGTCTTTCCCCCTTAAAGCCTGGCTGGATGGAGGATTCTGGGAATTGGAGTCTTTCCCCCTTAAAGCCTGGCTGGATGGAGGATTCTGGGAATTGGAGTCTTTCCCCTTAAAGCCTGGCTGGATGGAGGATTCTGGGAATTGGAGTCTTTCCCCTTAAAGCCTGGCTGGATGGAGGATTCTGGGAATTGGAGTCTTTCCCCTTAAAGCCTGGCTGGATGGAGGATTCTGGGAATTGGAGTCTTCCCCTTAAAGCCTGGCTGGATGGAGGATTCTGGGAATTGGAGTCTTTCCCCCTTAAAGCCTGGCTGGATGGAGGATTCTGGGAACTGGAGTCTTTCCCTCTTAAAGCCTGGCTGGATGGAGGATTCTGGGAATTGGAGTCTTTCCCCTTAAAGCCTGGCTGGATGGAGGATTCTGGGAATTGGAGTCTTTCCCCCTTAAAGCCTGGCTGGATGGAGGATTCTGGGAATTGGGTCTTTCCCCCTTAAAGCCTGGCTGGATGGAGGATTCTGGGAATTGGAGTCTTTCCCCTTAAAGCCTGGCTGGATGGAGGATTCTGGGAATTGGAGTCTTTCCCCTCTTAAAGCCTGGCTGGATGGAGGATTCTGGGAATTGGAGTCTTTCCCCTTAAAGCCTGGCTGGATGGAGGATTCTGGGAATTGGAGGTCTTTCCCCTTAAAGCCTGGCTGGATGGAGGATTCTGGGAATTGGAGTCTTTCCCCCTTAAAGCCTGGCTGGATGGAGGATTCTGGGAATTGAGTCTTTCCCCTTAAAGCCTGGCTGGATGGAGGATTCTGGGAATTGGAGTCTTTCCCCCTTAAAGCCTGGCTGGATGGAGGATTCTGGGAATTGGAGTCTTTCCCTCTTAAAGCCTGGCTGGATGGAGGATTCTGGGAATTGGAGTCTTTCCCTTAAAGCCTGGCTGGATGGAGGATTCTGGGAATTGGAGTCTTTCCCCTTAAAGCCTGGCTGGATGGATTCTGGGAATTGGAGTCTCCTACTTAAAGCCTGGCTGATGGGGATTCTGGGGTGGAGTCTTTCCCCCTTAAAGCCTGGCTGGATGGAGGATTCTGGGAAGTGGAGTCTTTCCCCCTTAAAGCCTGGCTGGATGGAGGATTCTGGGAATTGGAGTCCTTCCCTTAAAGCCTGGCTGGATGGAGGATTCTGGGAATTGGAGTCTTTCCCCTTAAAGCCTGGCTGGATGGAGGATTCTGGGAATTGGAGTCTTTCCCTCTTAAAGCCTGGCTGGATGGAGGATTCTGGGAATTGGAGTCTTTCCCCTTAAAGCCTGGCTGGATGGAGGATTCTGGGAATTGGAGTCTTTCCCCCTTAAAGCCTGGCTGGATGGAGGATTCTGGGAATTGGAGTCTTTCCCCTTAAAGCCTGGCTGGATGGAGGATTCTGGGAATTGGAGTCTTTCCTCTTAAAGCCTGGCTGGATGGAGGATTCTGGGAATTGGAGTCTTTCCCCTTAAAGCCTGGCTGGATGGAGGATTCTGGGAATTGGAGTCCTTCCCTTAAAGCCTGGCTGGATGGAGGATTCTGGGAATTGGAGTCTTTCCCTTAAAGCCTGGCTGGATGGAGGATTCTGGGAATTGGAGTCTTTCCCCCTTAAAGCCTGGCTGGATGGAGGATTCTGGGAATTGGAGTCTTTCCCCCTTAAAGCCTGGCTGGATGGAGGATTCTGGGAATTGGAGTCTTTCCCCTTAAAGCCTGGCTGGATGGAGGATTCTGGGAATTGGAGTCTTTCCCCCTTAAAGCCTGGCTGGATGGAGGATTCTGGGGTGGAGTCTTTCCCCTTGAAGCCTGGCTGGATGGAGGATTCTGGGAATTGGAGTCCTTCCCCTTAAAGCCTGGCTGGATGGAGGATTCTGGGGGTGGAGTCTTTCCCCTTAAAGCCTGGCTGGATGGAGGATTCTGGGAATTGGAGTCTTTCCCCTTAAAGCCTGGCTGGATGGAGGATTCTGGGTGGAGTCTTTCCCCTTAAAGCCTGGCTGGATGGAGGATTCTGGGAATTGGAGTCTTTCCCCTTAAAGCCTGGCTGGATGGAGGATTCTGGGAATTGGAGTCTTTCCCCTTAAAGCCTGGCTGGATGGAGGATTCTGGGAATTGGAGTCTTTCCCCTTAAAGCCTGGCTGGATGGAGGATTCTGGGAATTGGAGTCTTTCCCCTTAAAGCCTGGCTGGATGGAGGATTCTGGGAATTGGAGTCTTTCCCCTTAAAGCCTGGCTGGATGGAGGATTCTGGGAATTGGAGTCTTTCCCCTTAAAGCCTGGCTGGATGGAGGATTCTGGGAATTGAAGTCTTTCCCCCTTAAAGCCTGGCTGGATGGAGGATTCTGGGAATTGGAGTCTTTCCCCTTAAAGCCTGGCTGGATGGAGGATTCTGGGAATTGGAGTCTTTCCCCTTAAAGCCTGGCTGGATGGAGGATTCTGGGAATTGGAGTCTTTCCCCCTTAAAGCCTGGCTGGATGGAGGATTCTGGGAATTGGAGTCTTTCCCCCTTAAAGCCTGGCTGGATGGAGGATTCTGGGAATTGGAGTCTTTCCCCTTAAAGCCTGGCTGGATGGAGGATTCTGGGAATTGGAGTCTTTCCCCCTTAAAGCCTGGCTGGATGGAGGATTCTGGGAATTGAGTCTTTCCCCCTTAAAGCCTGGCTGGATGGAGGATTCCTGGGAATTGGAGTCTTTCCCCTTAAAGCCTGGCTGGATGGAGGATTCTGGGTGGAGTCTTTCCCCTTAAAGCCTGGCTGGATGGAGGATTCTGGGAATTGGAGTCTTTCCCCTTAAAGCCTGGCTGGATGGAGGATTCTGGGGTGGAGTCTTTCCCCTTAAAGCCTGGCTGGATGGAGGATTCTGGGAATTGGAGTCTTTCCCCTTAAAGCCTGGCTGGATGGAGGATTCTGGGAATTGGAGTCTTTCCCCCTTAAAGCCTGGCTGGATGGAGGATTCTGGGAATTGGAGTCTTTCCCCTTAAAGCCTGGCTGGATGGAGGATTCTGGGGTGGAGTCTTCCCCCTTAAAGCCTGGCTGGATGGAGGATTCTGGGAATTGGAGTCTTTCCCCTTGAAGCCTGGCTGGATGGAGGATTCTGGGAATTGGAGTCTTTCCCCTTAAAGCCTGGCTGGATGGAGGATTCTGGGAATTGGAGTCTTTCCCCTTAAAGCCTGGCTGGATGGAGGATTCTGGGAATCGGAGTCTTTCCCCTTAAAGCCTGGCTGGATGGAGGATTCTGGGAATTGGAGTCTTTCCCTCTTAAAGCCTGGCTGGATGGAGGATTCTGGGAATTGGAGTCTTTCCCCCTTAAAGCCTGGCTGGATGGAGGATTCTGGGAATCGGAGTCTTTCCCCCTTAAAGCCTGGCTGGATGGAGGATTCTGGGAATTGGAGTCTTTCCCCCTTAAAGCCTGGCCTGGATGGAGGATTCTGGGAATCGGAGTCTTTCCCCTTAAAGCCTGGCTGGATGGAGGATTCTGGGAATTGGAGTCCTTCCCTTAAAGCCTGGCTGGATGGAGGATTCTGGGAATTGGGTCCTTCCCCCTTAAAGCCTGGCTGGATGGAGGATTCTGGGAATTGGAGTCCTTCCCCTTAAAGCCTGGCTGGATGGAGGATTCTGGGAATTGGAGTCTTTCCCCTTAAAGCCTGGCTGGATGGGGGATTCTGGGAATTGGAGTCTTTTTCCCCTTAAAGCCTGGCTGGATGGAGGATTCTGGGGTGGAGTCTTTCCCCCTTAAAGCCTGGCTGGATGGAGGATTCTGGGAATGGCTGGAGTCTTTCCCCCTTAAAGCCTGGCTGGATGGAGGATTCTGGGAATCTTGGAGTCCTTTCCCTTGGAAGCCTGGCTGGATGGAGGATTCTGGGAATTGGAGTCTTCCCCCTTAAAGCCTGGCTGGATGGAGGATTCTGGGAATTGGAGTCTTTCCCTTAAAGCCTGGCTGGATGGAGGATTCTGGGAATTGGAGTCTTTCCCCCTTAAAGCCTGGCTGGATGGAGGATTCTGGGAATTGGAGTCTTTCCCCTTAAAGCCTGGCTGGATGGAGGATTCTGGGAATCGGAGTCTTCCCCCTTAAAGCCTGGCTGGATGGAGGATTCTGGGAATTGGAGTCTTTCCCCTTAAAGCCTGGCTGGATGGAGGATTCTGGGAATTGGAGTCTTTCCCCCTTAAAGCCTGGCTGGATGGAGGATTCTGGGAATTGGAGTCTTTCCCTTAAAGCCTGGCTGGATGGAGGATTCTGGGAATTGGAGTCTTTCCCTTAAAGCCTGGCTGGATGGAGGATTCTGAATTGGATCTATCGGTCTTAAGGATGCCTTCCTGGCAGGGAATTCTGGGAGGTGGAATCCGTGCATCTTAACGATAATTTCCTGGCTGAGGAATTCTGGGAGTTGGAATCCATGGGTCTTAAGGCTTCCTTCCTGGCTGAGCAATTCTGGGAGTTGCAGTTCATGGGTCTTAAGGCTTCCTTCCTAGCTGAGGAATTCTGGGAGTTGGAGTCCCTGGGTCAAAAGCTTCCTTCCTGGCAGGGAAATTCTGGGAGTTGTAGTCCATGGGTCTTCAGGATGCCTTCCTGGCTGAGGAATTATGGGAGTTGGAGTACATGGGTTTTAAGGCTTCCTTCTTGGCTGAGGAATTCTGGGAGTTGGAGTCCATGGGTCTTAAGGATTCCTTCTTGGCTGAGGAATTCTGGGAATTGGAGTCTATGGGTCTTAAGGATGCCTTCCTTTCTGGGGAATTCTGGGAGTTGGTGTCCCTGGCTCTAAAAGCTTCCTTCCTGGCAGGAAATTCTGGGAGTTGGAGTCCATGGGTCTTAAGGGTTCCTTAGTGGCTGAGGAATTCTGGGAGTTGGAGTACATGGGTCTTAAGGAATCCTTCCTGCCTGGGGAATTCTGGGAGAAGGAGTCTATGGGTCTTAAGGATTCCTTCCTGGCTGAGGAATTCTGGGAGTTGGAGTCCATGGGTCTTAAGGCTTCCTTCCTGGCCAAGGAATTCTGGGGTTGCAGTTCAGGGGTCTTAAGGGTGCCTTAGTGGCTGAGGAATTCTGGGAGTTGGAGTACATGGGTCTTAAGGGTGCCTTAGTGGCTGAGGAATTCTGGGAGTTGGAGTACATGGGTCTTAAGGATTCCTTCCTGCCTGGGAATTCTGGGAGAAGGAGTCTATGGGTCTTAAGGGTGCCTTAATGGCTGAGGAATCCTGGGCGTTCCAGTTTATGGGTCTTAAGGGTTCCTTCCTGGCATGGGAATTCTGGGAGTTGGAATCCATGGGTCTTAAGGATGCCACACTGGAAGGGAATTCTGGGAGAAGGAGTCCATGGGTCTTAAGGCTTCCTTCCTGGCTCAGGAATTCTGGGAGTTGGAGTCCATGGCTCTTAAGGATGCCTTACGGGCAGGGGAATTCTGGGAGTTG
The DNA here is from genome assembly GCF_049901715.1 of Pseudonaja textilis. Classification (NCBI taxonomy): domain Eukaryota; kingdom Metazoa; phylum Chordata; class Lepidosauria; order Squamata; family Elapidae; genus Pseudonaja; species Pseudonaja textilis. The sequence continues at coordinate 101,793 of NW_028262886.1, forward strand.
GAGTACATGGGTCTTAAGGATTCCTTCTTGGCTGAGGAATTCCGGGAGTTGGAGTCCGTGTGTCTTAAGGATGCCTTCCTGGTAGGGGAATTCTGGGAATTGAACTCTATGGGTCTTAAGGATGCCTTCCTGGCAGGGAATTCTGGGAGGTGGAATCCGTGCATCTTAACGATAATTTCCTGGCTGAGGAATTCTGGGAGTTGGAATCCATGGGTCTTAAGGCTTCCTTCCTGGCTGAGCAATTCTGGGAGTTGCAGTTCGTGGGTCTTAAGGGTGCCTTAGTGGCTGAGGAATTCTGGGAGTTGGAGTCCGTGGGTCTAAAAGCTTCCTTCCTGGCAAGGGAATTCTGGGAGTTGGAGTCCATGGGTCTTAAGGATTCCTTCTTGGCTGAGGAATTCTGGGAGTTGCAGTTCATGGGTCTTAAGGCTTCCTTCCTAGCTGAGGAATTCTGGGAGTTGGAGTCCATTGGTCTTAATGCTTCGTTCCAGGGAAGGAATTCTGGGAGTTAGAGTCTATGGGTCTTAAGGCTTCCTTCCTGGCTGAGGAATTCTGGGAGTTGGAGTCCATGGGTCTTAAGGATGCCTTCCTGGCAGGAGAATTCTGGGAGTTGGAGTCCATGGGTCTTAAGGCTTCCTTCCTGGCTGAGGAATTCTGGGAGTTGGAGTCCATGGGTCTTAAGGATGCCTTAGGGGCAGGGGAATTCTGGGAGAAGGAGTCCGTGTGTCTTAACGATGCTTTTGTGGCAGGGGAATTCTGGGAGTTGGTGTCCATGGGTCTTAAGGATTCCTTCCTGGCTGAGGAATTCTGGGAGTTGGAATCCATGGGTCTTAAGGATTCCTTTCTGGCAGGGGAATTCTGGGAGTTGCAGTTCATGGGTCTTAAGGATTCCTTCCTGGCTGAGGAATTCTGGGAGTTGGCGTCCATGGGTCTTAAGGATTCTTTCTTGGCTGAGGAATTCTGGGAGTTGGAGTCCAACAGTCTTAAGGCTTCCTTCCTGGCTCAGAAATTGTGGGAGTTGGAGTCCGTCTGTCTTAACGATGCCTTCCTGGCAGGGGAATTCTGGGAATTGGAGTCCATGGGACTTAAGGATTCCTTTCTGGCAGGGGAATTCTGGGAGTTGGAATCTTTGGGTCTTAAGGATGCCTTACTAGCACGGGAATTCTGGGAGTTGGAATCCATGGGTCTTAAGGATTCCTTATTGGCTGAGGAATCCTGGGAGTTCCAGTTTATGGGTCTTAAGGCTTCCTTCCTGGCTGAGGAATTCTGGGAGTTGGAGTCCTTTGGTCTTAATGCTTCATTCCATGGGGAGGAATTTTGGGAGTTAGGGTCTATGGGTCTTAAGGCTTCCTTCCTGGCTGATAAATTCTGGGAGAAGGAGTCCGTGTGTCTTAAGGATTCCTTCTTGCCTGAGTAATCCTGGTAGTTCCAGTTTATGGGTCTTAACAGTTCCTTCCTAGCTGAGGAATTCTGGGAGTTGGAGTCCCTGGGTCAAAAAGCTTCCTTCCTGGCAGGGAAATTCTAGGAGTTGGAGTCCATTGGTCTTAAGGATTCCTTCCTGCCCGAGGAATTCTGGGAGTTGCACTTCATGGGTCTCAAGGGTTCCTTCCTGGCTAAGGAATTCTGGGAGTTGGAGTCCATGGGTCTGAAGGATTCCTTCTTGGCTGAGGAATTCTGGGAGTTGGAGTACATGAGTTTTAAGGATTCCTTCTTGGCTGAGGAATCCTGGGAGTTCCAGTTTATGGGTCTTAAGGGTTACTTCCTAGCTGAGGAATTATGGGAGTTGGAGTCCGTCTGTCTTAACGATGCCTTCCTGGCAGGAGAATTCTGGGAGTTGGAGTCCATGGGTCTTAAGGATGCCTTCCTGCCTGGGGAATTCTGGGAGTTGGAGTCCATGGGTCTTAAGGATGCCTTCCTGGGAGGAGAATTCTGGGAGTTGGAGTCCATGGCTCTTAAGGCTTCCTTCCTGGCTGAGGAATTCTGGGAGTTGGCGTCCATGGGTCTTAAGGATTCCTTCCTCCCCGAGGAATTCTGGGGGTTGCACTTCATGGGTCTGAAGGGTTCCTTCCTGGCTAAGGAATTCTGGGAATTGGAGAACATGGGTTTTAAGGATTCCTTCTTGGCTGAGGAATCCTGGGAGTTCCAGTTTATGGGTCTTAAGGGTTACTTCCTAGCTGAGGAATTATGGGAATTGGAGTCCGTCTGTCTTAACGATGCCTTCCTGGCAGGAGAATTCTGGGAGTTGGAGTCCATGGGTCTTAAGGATTCCTTCTTGGCTGAGGAATTCTGGGAATTGGAGTCTATGGGTCTTAAGGATGCCTTCCTGCCTGGGGAATTCTGGGAGTTGCAGTTCATGGGTCTTAAGGCTTCCTTCTTGGCTGAGGAATTCTGGGAGTTGGAGTCTATGGGTCTTAAGGCTTCCTTCCTGGCTGAGGAATTCTGGGAGTTGGCGTCCATGGGTCTTAAGGATTCCTTCTTGGCTGAGGAATCCTGGGAGTTGGAGTCCATGGGTCTTAAGGATTCCTTACGGGCAGGGGAATTCTGGGAGAAGGAGTCCGTGTGTCTTAAGGATGCTTTTGTGGCAGGGGCATTCTGGGAGTTGGTGTCCATGGGTTTTAAGGATTCCTTCCTGGCCGAGGAATTCTGGGAGTTGGAGTACTTGGGTCTAAAAGCTTCTTTCCTGGCAGGGGAATTCTGGGAGTTAGAGTCCATGGGTTTTAAGGATTACTTCCTGGCCGAGGAATTCTGGGAGCTGCACTTCATGGTTCTTAAGGCTTGCTTCCTGGCTGAGGAATTCTGGGAGTTGGAGTCCATGGGTCTGAAGGATTCCTTCCTGGCTGAGGAATTCTGGGAGTTGGAGTTTATGGTTCCTAAGGGTTCCTTCCTGGCTGAGGAATTCTGAGAGTTGCAGTTCGTGGGTCTTAAGGGTGCTTTAGTGGCAGAGGAATTCTGGGAGTTGGAGTCCATGGGTCTTAAGGCTTCCTTCCTGGCTGAGGAATTCTGGGAGTTGGAGTCCCTGGGTCAAAAAGCTTCCTTCCTGGCAGGGAAATTCTGGGAGTTGGAGTCCATGGGTCTTAAGGCTTCCTTCTTGGCTGAGGAATTCTGGGAATTGGAGTCTATGGGTCTTAAGGATGCCTTCCTTTCTGGGGAATTCTGGGAGTTGGTGTCCCTGGCTCTAAAAGCTTCCTTCCTGGCAGGGAAATTCTGGGAGTTGGAGTCCATGGGTCTTAAGGCTTCCTTCTTGGCTGAGGAATTCTGGGAGTTGGAGTCCATGGGTCTTAAGGGTGCCTTAGTGGCTGAGGAATTCTGGGAGTTGGAGTACATGGGTCTTAAGGCTTCCTTCCTGGCTGGGGAATTCTGGGAGAAGGAGTCTATGGGTCTTAAGGATTCCTTCCAGGCAGGGAAATTCTGGGAGTTGGAGTCCATGGGTCTTAAGGCTTCCTTCTTGGCTGAGGAATTCTGGGAGTTGGAGTCCATGGGTTTTAATGATTCCTTCCTGGCCGAGGAATTCTGGGAGCTGCACTTCATGGTTCTTAAGGCTTCCTTCCTGGCTGAGGAATTCTGGGAGTTGGAGTCTATGGGTCTTAAGGCTTCCTTCCTGGCCAAGGAATTCTGGGGGTTGCAGTTCAGGGGTCTTAAGGATTCCTTCCTGGCTTAGGAATTCTGGGAGTTGGAGTACCTGGGTCTTAAGGGTGCCTTAGTGGCTGAGGAATTCTGGGAGTTGGAGTACATGGGTCTTAAGGATTCCTTCCTGCCTGGGGAATTCTGGGAGAAGGAGTCTATGGGTCTTAAGGGTGCCTTAATGGCTGAGGAATCCTGGGCGTTCCAGTTTATGGGTCTTAAGGGTTCCTTCCTGGCATGGGAATTCTGGGAGTTGGAATCCATGGGTCTTAAGGATGCCACACTGGAAGGGGAATTCTGGGAGAAGGAGTCCATGGGTCTTAAGGCTTCCTTCCGGGCTCAGGAATTCTGGGAGTTGGAGTCCATGGGTCTTAAGGATGCCTTACGGGCAGGGGAATTCTGGGAGTTGGAGTCCATTGGTCTTAAGGATTCCTTCCTGGCTGAGGAATTCTGGGAGTTGTAGTTTATGGGTCTTAAGGCTTCCTTCGTGGCTGAGGAATTCTGGAAGTTGGAGTCTATGGGTCTTAAGGATGCCTTACTGGCAGGGGAATTCTGGGAGAAGGAGTCCGTGTGTCCTAATGATGCCTTCTTGGCAGGGGAATTCTGGGAGTTGCAGTTTATGGGTCTTAAGGGTTCCTTCATAGCTGAGGAATTCTGGGAGTTGGTGTCCGTGTGTCTTAAGGATTCCTTCCTGGCTGAGGAATCCTGGGAGTTCCAGTTTATGTGTTTTAAGGGTTACTTCCTAGCTGAGGAATTATGGGATTTGGAGTCCCTGTGTCTTAACGATGCCTTCCTGGAAGGAGAATTCTGGGAGTTGGAGTCCATGGATCTTTAGCCTTCCTTCTTGGCTGAGGAATTCTGGGAATTGGAGTCTATGGATCTTAAGGGTGCCTTACTGGCAGGGGAATTCTGGGAGAAGGAGTCTATGGGTCTTAAGGATTCCTTCTTGGCTGAGGAATTCTGGGAGTTGGAGTCCCTGGGTCAAAAAGCTTCCTTCCTGGCAGGGAAATTTTGGGAGTTGTAGTCCATGGGTCTTCAGGATGCCTTCCTGGCTGAGGAATTATGGGAGTTGGAGTACATGGGTTTTAAGGCTTCCTTCTTGGCTGAGGAATTCTGGGAGTTGGAGTCCATGGGTCTTAAGGATTCCTTCTTGGCTGAGGAATTCTGGGAATTGGAGTCTATGGGTCTTAAGAATGCCTTCCTTTCTGGGGAATTCTGGGAGTTGGTGTCGCTGGCTCTAAAAGCTTCCTTCCTGGCAGGGAAATTCTGGGAGTTGGAGTCCATGGGTCTTAAGGCTTCCTTCTTGGCTGAGGAATTCTGGGAGTTGGAGTCCATGGGTCTTAAGGGTGCCTTAGTGGCTGAGGAATTCTGGGAGTCGGAGTACATGGGTCTTAAGGATTCCTTCCTGCCTGGGGAATTCTGGGAGAAGGAGTCTATGGGTCTTAAGGATTCCTTCCTGGCAGGGGAATTCTGGGAGCTGCACTTCATGGTTCTTAAGGCTTCCTTCCTGGCTGAGGAATTCTGGGAGTTGGAGTCCATGGGTCTTAAGGCTTCCTTCCTGGCCAAGGAATTCTGGGGGTTGCAGTTCAGGGGTCTTAAGGATTCCTTCCTGGCTTAGGAATTCTGGGAGTTGGAGTCCATGGGTTTTAAGGGTGCCTTAGTGGCTGAGGAATTCTGGGAGTTGGAGTACATGGGTCTTAAGGGTGCCTTAGTGGCTGAGGAATTCTGGGAGTTGGAGTACATGGGTCTTAAGGATTCCTTCCTGCCTGCGGAATTCTGGGAGAAGGAGTCTATGGGTCTTAAGGGTGCCTTAATGGCTGAGGAATCCTGGGCGTTCCAGTTTATGGGTCTTAAGGGTTCCTTCTTGGCATGGGAATTCTGGGAGTTGGAATCCATGGGTCTTAAGGATGCCACACTGGAAGGGGAATTCTGGGAGAAGGAGTCCATGGGTCTTAAGGCTTCCTTCCTGGCTCAGGAATTCTGGGAGTTGGAGTCCATGGGTCTTAAGGATGCCTTACGGGCAGGGGAATTCTGGGAGTTGGAGTCCATTGGTCTTAAGGATTCCTTCCTGGCTGAGGAATTCTGGAAGTTGGAGTCTATGGGTCTTAAGGATGCCTTACTGGCAGGGGAATTCTGGGAGAAGGAGTCCGTGTGTCTTAATGATGCCTTCTTGGCAGGGGAATTCTGGGAGTTGCAGTTCATGGGTCTTAAGGATTCCTTCCTAGCTGAGGAATTCTGGGAGTTGGAGTCCATTGGTCTTAATGCTTCGTTCCAGGGGGAGGAATTCTGGGAGTTGGAGTCTATGGGTCTTAAGGATGCCTTCCTGGCAGGGGAATTCTGGGAGTTGGAGTCCATGGGTTTTAAGGATTCCTTCCTGGCTGAGGAATTCTGGGAGTTGCAGTTCAGGGGTCTTAAGGCTTCCTTCCTGGCTGATAAATTTTGGGAGAAGGAGTCCGTGTGTCTTAAGGATTCCTTCTTGCCTGAGGAATCTTGGGAGTTCCAGTTTATGGGTCTTAAGTGTTCCTTCCTAGCAGAGGAATTCTGGGAGTTGGTGTCCCTGGGTCTAAAAGCTTCCTTCCTGGCAGGGGAATTCTGGGAGTTGGAGTCCATGGGTCTTAAGGATTCCTTCCTGGCTGAGGAATTCTGGGGGCTGCAGTTCAGGGGTCTTAAGGCTTCCTTCTTGGCTGAGGAATTCTGGGAGTTGGAGTCCATGGGTCTTAAGGATTCCTTCTTGGCTGAGGAATTCCGGGAGTTGGAGTCCGTGTGTCTTAAGGATGCCTTCCTGGTAGGGGAATTCTGGGAATTGAACTCTATCGGTCTTAAGGATGCCTTCCTGGCAGGGAATTCTGGGAGGTGGAATCCGTGCATCTTAACGATAATTTCCTGGCTGAGGAATTCTGGGAGTTGGAATCCATGGGTCTTAAGGCTTCCTTCCTGGCTGAGCAATTCTGGGAGTTGGAGTCCGTGGGTCTTAAGGATTCCTTCTTGGCTGAGGAATTCTGGGAGTTGCAGTTCATGGGTCTTAAGGCTTCCTTCCTAGCTGAGGAATTCTGGGAGTTGGAGTCCCTGGGTCAAAAGCTTCCTTCCTGGCAGGGAAATTCTGGGAGTTGTAGTCCATGGGTCTTCAGGATGCCTTCCTGGCTGAGGAATTATGGGAGTTGGAGTACATGGGTTTTAAGGCTTCCTTCTTGGCTGAGGAATTCTGGGAGTTGGAGTCCATGGGTCTTAAGGATTCCTTCTTGGCTGAGGAATTCTGGGAATTGGAGTCTATGGGTCTTAAGGATGCCTTCCTTTCTGGGGAATTCTGGGAGTTGGTGTCCCTGGCTCTAAAAGCTTCCTTCCTGGCAGGGAAATTCTGGGAGTTGGAGTCCATGGGTCTTAAGGGTGCCTTAGTGGCTGAGGAATTCTGGGAGTTGGAGTACATGGGTCTTAAGGAATCCTTCCTGCCTGGGGAATTCTGGGAGAAGGAGTCTATGGGTCTTAAGGATTCCTTCCTGGCTGAGGAATTCTGGGAGTTGGAGTCCATGGGTCTTAAGGCTTCCTTCCTGGCTGAGGAATTCTGGGAGTTGGCGTCCATGGGTCTTAAGGATTCCTTCCTGGCTGAGGAATTCTGGGAGTTGGAGTCCATGGGTCTTAAGGATGCCTTACGGGCAGGGGAATTCTGGGAGAAGGAGTCCGTGTGTCTTAAGGATGCTTTTGTGGCAGGGGCATTCTGGGAGTTGGTGTCCATGGGTCTTAAGGATTCCTTCCTGGCCGAGGAATTCTGGGAGTTGGAGTACTTGGGTCTAAAAGCTTCTTTCCTGGCAGGGGAATTCTGGGAGTTGGAGTCCATGGGTTTTAAGGATTCCTTCCTGGCTGAGGAATTCTGGGAGCTGCACTTCATGGTTCTTAAGGCTTCCTTCCTGGCTGAGGAATTCTGGGAGTTGGAGTCCATGGGTCTTAAGGCTTCCTTCCTGGCTGAGGAATTCTGGGAGTTGGAGTCCCTGGGTCTAAAAGCTTCCTTCCTGGCAGGAGAATTCTGGGAGTTGGAGTCCATGGGTCTTAAGGCTTCCTTCCTGGCTGAGGAATTCTGGGAGTTGGAGTCCCTGGGTCAAAAAGCTTCCTTCCTGGCAGGGAAATTCTGGGAGTTGGAGTCCATGGGTCTTAAGGCTTCCTTCCTGGCAGGGAAATTCTGGGAGAAGGAGTCTATGGGTCTTCAGGATGCCTTCCTGGCTGAGGAATTATGGGAGTTGGAGTACATGGGTTTTTAGGCTTCCTTCTTGGCTGAGGAATTCAGGGAGTTGGAGTCCATGGGTCTTAAGGATTCCTTCTTGGCTGAGGAATTCTGGGAATTGGAGTCTATGGGTCTTAAGGATGCCTTCCTTTCTGGGGAATTCTGGGAGTTGGTGTCCCTGGCTCTAAAAGCTTCCTTCCTGGCAGGGAAATTCTGGGAGTTGGAGTCCATGGGTCTTAAGGCTTCCTTCTTGGCTGAGGAATTCTGGGAGTTGGAGTCCATGGGTCTTAAGGGTGCCTTAGTGGCTGAGGAATTCTGGGAGTTGGAGTACATGGGTCTTAAGGATTCCTTCCTGCCTGGGGAATTCTGGGAGAAGGAGTCTATGGGTCTTAAGGATTCCTTCCAGGCAGGGAAATTCTGGGAGTTGGAGTCCATGGGTCTTAAGGCTTCCTTCTTGGCTGAGGAATTCTGGGAGTTGGAGTCCATGGGTCTTAAGGCTTCCTTCCTGGCTGAGGAATTCTGGGGGTTGCAGTTCAGGGGTCTTAAGGATTCCTTCCTGGCTTAGGAATTCTGGGAGTTGGAGTACCTGGGTCTTAAGGGTGCCTTAGTGGCTGAGGAATTCTGGGAGTTGGAGTACATGGGTCTTAAGGATTCCTTCCTGCCTGGGGAATTCTGGGAGAAGGAGTCTATGGGTCTTAAGGGTGCCTTAATGGCTGAGGAATCCTGGGCGTTCCAGTTTATGGGTCTTAAGGGTTCCTTCCTGGCATGGGAATTCTGGGAGTTGGAATCCATGGGTCTTAAGGATGCCACACTGGAAGGGGAATTCTGGGAGAAGGAGTCCATGGGTCTTAAGGCTTCCTTCCGGGCTCAGGAATTCTGGGAGTTGGAGTCCATGGGTCTTAAGGATGCCTTACGGGCAGGGGAATTCTGGGAGTTGGAGTCCATTGGTCTTAAGGATTCCTTCCTGGCTGAGGAATTCTGGGAGTTGGAGTCTATGGGTCTTAAGGATGCCTTACTGGCAGGGGAATTCTGGGAGAAGGAGTCTATGGGTCTTAAGGGTTCCTTCATAGCTGAGGAATTGTGGGATTTGGAGTCCCTGTGTCTTAACGATGCCTTCCTGGCAGGAGAATTCTGAGAGTTGGAGTCCATGGATCTTTAGCCTTCCTTCTTGGCTGAGGAATTCTGGGGCTGCAGTTCATGGTTCTTAAGGCTTCCTTCCTGGCTGAGGAATTCTGGGAGTTGGAGTCCATGGGTCTTAAGGATTCCTTCTTGGATGAGGAATTCTGGGAGTTGCAGTTCATGGGTCTTAAGGATTCCTTCCTAGCTGAGGAATTCTGGGAGTTGGAGTCCATTGGTCTTAATGCTTCGTTCCAGGGGAGGAATTCTGGGAGTTGGAGTCTATGGGTCTTAAGGATGCCTTCCTGGCAGGGGAATTCTGGGAGTTGGAGTCCATGGGTTTTAAGGATTCCTTCCTGGCTGAGGAATTCTGGGAGTTGCAGTTCAGGGGTCTTAAGGCTTCCTTCCTGGCTGATAAATTTTGGGAGAAGGAGTCCGTGTGTCTTAAGGATTCCTTCTTGCCTGAGGAATCTTGGGAGTTCCAGTTTATGGGTCTTAAGTGTTCCTTCCTAGCAGAGGAATTCTGGGAGTTGGTGTCCCTGGGTCTAAAAGCTTCCTTCCTGGCAGGGGAATTCTGGTAGTTGGAGTCCATTGGTCTTAAGGGTTCCTTCATAGCTGAGGAATTCTGGGAGTTGGAGTCCGTGTGTCTTAAAGATGCCTTCCTATCAGGGGAATTCTGGGAATTGAACTCTATCGGTCTTAAGGATGCCTTCCTGGCAGGGAATTCTGGGAGGTGGAATCCGTGCATCTTAACGATAATTTCCTGGCTGAGGAATTCTGGGAGTTGGAATCCATGGGTCTTAAGGCTTCCTTCCTGGCTGAGCAATTCTGGGAGTTGGAGTCCGTGGGTCTTAAGGATTCCTTCTTGGCTGAGGAATTCTGGGAGTTGCAGTTCATGGGTCTTAAGGCTTCCTTCCTAGCTGAGGAATTCTGGGAGTTGGAGTCCCTGGGTCAAAAAGCTTCCTTCCTGGCAGGGAAATTCTGGGAGTTGTAGTCCATGGGTCTTCAGGATGCCTTCCTGGCTGAGGAATTATGGGAGTTGGAGTACATGGGTTTTAAGGCTTCCTTCTTGGCTGAGGAATTCTGGGAGTTGGAGTCCATGGGTCTTAAGGATTCCTTCTTGGCTGAGGAATTCTGGGAATTGGAGTCTATGGGTCTTAAGGATGCCTTCCTTTCTGGGGAATTCTGGGAGTTGGTGTCCCTGGCTCTAAAAGCTTCCTTCCTGGCAGGGAAATTCTGGGAGTTGGAGTCCATGGGTCTTAAGGGTTCCTTAGTGGCTGAGGAATTCTGGGAGTTGGAGTACATGGGTCTTAAGGAATCCTTCCTGCCTGGGGAATTCTGGGAGAAGGAGTCTATGGGTCTTAAGGATTCCTTCTTGGCTGAGGAATTCTGGGAGTTGGAGTCCATGGGTCTTAAGGCTTCCTTCCTGGCCAAGGAATTCTGGGGGTTGCAGTTCAGGGGTCTTAAGGGTGCCTTAGTGGCTGAGGAATTCTGGGAGTTGGAGTACATGGGTCTTAAGGGTGCCTTAGTGGCTGAGGAATTCTGGGAGTTGGAGTACATGGGTCTTAAGGATTCCTTCCTGCCTGGGGAATTCTGGGAGAAGGAGTCTATGGGTCTTAAGGGTGCCTTAATGGCTGAGGAATCCTGGGCGTTCCAGTTTATGGGTCTTAAGGGTTCCTTCCTGGCATGGGAATTCTGGGAGTTGGAATCCATGGGTCTTAAGGATGCCATACTGGAAGGGGAATTCTGGGAGAAGGAGTCCATGGGTCTTAAGGATTCCTTCCTGGCCAAGGAATTCTGGAAGTTGGAGTCCATGGGTCTTAAGGATGCCTTACGGGCAGGGGAATTCTGGGAGTTGGAGTACATGGGTCTTAAGGATTCCTTCTTGGCTGAGGAATTCCGGGAGTTGGAGTCCGTGTGTCTTAAGGATGCCTTCCTGGTAGGGGAATTCTGGGAATTGAACTCTATGGGTCTTAAGGATGCCTTCCTGGCAGGGAATTCTGGGAGGTGGAATCCGTGCATCTTAACGATAATTTCCTGGCTGAGGAATTCTGGGAGTTGGAATCCATGGGTCTTAAGGCTTCCTTCCTGGCTGAGCAATTCTGGGAGTTGCAGTTCGTGGGTCTTAAGGGTGCCTTAGTGGCTGAGGAATTCTGGGAGTTGGAGTCCGTGGGTCTAAAAGCTTCCTTCCTGGCAAGGGAATTCTGGGAGTTGGAGTCCATGGGTCTTAAGGATTCCTTCTTGGCTGAGGAATTCTGGGAGTTGCAGTTCATGGGTCTTAAGGCTTCCTTCCTAGCTGAGGAATTCTGGGAGTTGGAGTCCATTGGTCTTAATGCTTCGTTCCAGGGGAAGGAATTCTGGGAGTTAGAGTCTATGGGTCTTAAGGCTTCCTTCCTGGCTGAGGAATTCTGGGAGTTGGAGTCCATGGGTCTTAAGGATGCCTTCCTGGCAGGAGAATTCTGGGAGTTGGAGTCCATGGGTCTTAAGGCTTCCTTCCTGGCTGAGGAATTCTGGGAGTTGGAGTCCATGGGTCTTAAGGATGCCTTCCTGGCAGGGGAATTCTTTGAGAAGGAATCTATGGGTCTTAAGGATTCCTTCTTGGCTGAGGAATTCTGGGAGTTGGAGTCTATGGGTCTTAAGGATGCCTTCCTGGCAGGGGAATTCTGGGAGTTGGAGTCCATGGGTCTTAAGGGTGCCTTAGTGGCTGAGGAATTCCGGGAGTTGGAGTACATCGGTATTAAGGATGCCTTCCTTCCTGGGGAATTCTGGGAGTTGGAGTACATGGGTCTTAAGGATGCCTTACTGGCTGAGGAATTATGGGAGTTGGAGTACATGGGTTTTAAGGCTTCCTTCCTGGCTGAGGAATTCTGGGAGTTGGAAAGCATGGGACTTAAGGATGCCTTACTGGCAGGGGAATTATGGGAGTTGCAGTTCATGGGTGTTAAGGATTCCTTCCTGGCCGGGGAATTCTGTGAGTTCATGGGTCTTAAGGATTCCTTCCTGGCAGGGGAATTCTGGGAGTTGCAGTTCATGGGTCTTAAGGATTCCTTCCGGGCAGGGGAATTCTGGGAATTGCAGTTCATGGGTCTTAAGGATTCCTTCCTGGCAGGGGAATTCTGGGAATTGCAGTTCATGGGTCTTAAGGATTCCTTCCTGGCTGAGGAATTCTGGGAGTTGGAGTCCAATGGTCTTAAGGCTTCGTTCCTGGCTCAGAAATTCTGGGAGTTGGAGTCCGTCTGTCTTTACGATGCCTTCCTGGCAGGGGAATTCTGGGAATTGGAGTCCATGGGTCTTAAGGAAGCCTTACTGGCAGGGGAATTCTGGGAGTTGGAGTCCATGGGTCTTAAGGATTCCTACCTTGCCGAGGAATTCTGGGAGTTGGAGTCCATGGGTCTTAAGGCTTCCTTATTGGCTGAGGAATCCTGGGAATTCCAGTTTATGGGTCTTAAGGTTTCCTTCCAGCTAAGGAAATCTGGGAGTTGGTGTCCCTGGGTCTTAAGGCTTCCTTCCTGGCTGAGGAATTCTGGGAGTTGGAGTCCGTGTGTCTTAAGGATGCCTTCCTGGTAGGGGAATTCTGGGAATTGAACTCTATGGGTCTTCAGGATTCCTTCCTTGCTGGGGTATTCTGTGAGTTGGAGTCCATGGGTCTAAAAGCTTCCTTCCTGGCAAGGGAATTCTGGGAGTTGGAGTCCATGGGTCTTAAGGATTCCTTCTTGGCTGAGGAATTCTGGGAGTTGCAGTTCATGGGTCTTAACTCTTCCTTTCTAGCTGAGAAATTCTGGGAGTTGGAGTCCATTGGTCTTAATGCTTCGTTCCAGGGGAGGAATTCTGGAAGTTAGAGTCTATGGGTCTTAAGGCTTCCTTCCTGGCTGAGGAATTCTGGGAGTTGGAGTCCATGGGTCTTAAGGATGCCTTCCTGGCAGGAGAATTCTGGGAGTTGAGTCCGTGGGTCTTAAGGATTCCTTCTTGGCTGAGGAATTTGGGAGTTGGAGTCAATGGATCTTAAGGATGCCTTCCTGGCAGGGGAATTCTGGGAGTTGGAGTCAATGGGTTTAAGGATTCCTTCTCGGCTGAGGAATTCTAGGAGCTGCACTTCATGGTTCTTAAGGCTTCCTTCCTGGCTGAGGAATTCTGGGAGTTGCAGTCCATGGGTCTTAAGGCTTCCTTCCTGGCCAAGGAATTCTGTGAGTTGGAGTCCATCAGTCTTAAGCGTCATTCTGGGTGGGAATTCTGGGAGTTGCACTCATTGGTCTTAAGGATTCCTCTGGGCTGAGGAATTCTGGGAGTTGGAGTCCATGGTCTTAGGATTCCTTCCTGGGTGAGGAATTCTGGGAGTTGGAGTCTATGGGTCTTAAGGATGCCTTCCTGGCAGAGGAATTCTGGGAGTTGGAGTCTATGGGTCTTAAGGATTCCTTCTGGCTGAGGAATTCTGGGAGTTGGAGTCTATGGGTCTTAAGGGTTACTTCCTAGCTGAGGAATTCCATGGGAGTTGGAGTCCGTCTGTCTTAACGATGCCTTCCTGTCAGGAGAATTCTGGGAGTTGGAGTCCATTGGTCTTAATGATTCGTTCCAGGGGAGGAATTCTGGGAGAAGGAGTTCGTGTGTCTTAAGGATGCCTTCCTGGCTGAGGAATTCTGGGAGTTGGAGTCCATGGGTCTAAGGATTCCTTCTGGCTGAGGAATTCTGGGGTTGCAGTTGCGTCTTAAGGTTCCTTCCTAGCTGAGGAATTCTGGGAGTTCGAGTCCCTTGGTCTTAATGCTTCGTTTCCAGGGGGAGGAATTCTGGGAGTTGGAGTTATGGGTCTTAAGGATTCCTTCCTGGCAGAGGAATTCTGGGAGTTGGAGTCCATGGGTTTAAGGATTCCTTCCTGGGTGAGGAATTCTGGGGTTGCAGTTCAGGGGCTCAAGGGTTCCTTCCTAGCTGAGGAATTCTGGGAGTTCGTGTCCCTGGGTCTAAAAGCTTCCTCTTGGCAGGGGAATTCTGGGAGTTGGAGTAGCATGGGTCTTAACTCTCCTTCCTGGCTGAGGAATTCTGGGAGTTGGAGTCCTATGGGTCTTAAGGATTCCTTCCTGGCAGTGGGAATTCTGGGAGTTGGAGTCCATGGGTCTTAAGGCTTCCTTCCTGGCAGGAGAATTCTGGGAGTTCGAGAATTCCAGTCTATGGGTCCTTCATGATGCCTTCCTGGCAGGGAATTCTGGGAGGTGGAATCCGTGCATCTTAACGATAATTTCCTGGCTGAGGAATTCTGGGAGTTGGAATCCATGGGTCTTAAGGCTTCCTTCCTGGCTGAGCAATTCTGGGAGTTGGAGTCCGGTGGGTCTTAAGGATTCCTTCTTGGCTGAGGAATTCTCTGGGAGTTGCAGTCATGGGGCTTAAGGCTTCCTTCCTAGCTGAGGAATTCTGGGAGTTGGAGTCAAAAGCTTCCTTCCTGGCAGGGAAAGTCCATGGTCTTCAGGATGCCTTCCTGGCTGAGGAATTATGGGAGTTGGAGTACATGGGTTTTAAAGGCTTCCTTCTTGGCTGAGGAATTCTGGGAGTTGGAGTTGGGAGATTCTTCTTGGCTTTGAGGAATTCTGGGAATTGGAGTCTATGGGTCTTAAGGATGCCTTCCTTTCTGGGGAATTCTTGGGAGTTGGGTGTCCCTGGCTCTAAAAGCTTCCTTCCTGGGTAGGGAAATTCTGGGAGTTGGAGTCCATGGGTCTTAAGGGTGCCTTAGTGGCTGAGGAATCTCTGGGAGTTGGAGTACATGGGCCCTAATGAATCCTTCCTGCCTGGGGAATTCTGGGAGAAGGAGTCTATGGGTCTTAAGGATTCCTTCCCTGGCTGAGGGATCCTGGGAGCTGGAGTCCATGGGTCTTAAGGCTTCCCTTCCTGGCCAAGGAATTCTGGGGTTGCAGTTCAGGGGTCTTAAGTGGGTGCCTTAGTGGCTGAGGAATTCTGGGAGTTGGAGTACATGGGTCTTAAGGGTGCCTTTAGTGGCTGAGGAATTCTGGGAGTTGGAGTTAATATGGGTCTTAAGGATTCCTTCCTGCCTGGGGAATTCTGGGGAGAAGGAGTCTATGGGTCTTAAGGGTGCCTTAATGGCTGCAGGAATCCTGGGCGTTCCAGTTTATGGGTCTTAAGGTTCCTTCCTGGCATGGGAATTCTGGGAGTTGGAATCCATGGGTCTTAAGGATGCCACACTGGAAGGGGAATTCTGGGAGAAGGAGTCCATGGGTCTTAAGGCTTCCTTCCTGGCTCAGGAATTCTGGGAGTTGGAGTCCATGGGTCTTAAGGATGCCTTACAGGGCAGGGAATTCTGGGAGTTGGAGTACATGGGTCTTAAGGATTCCTTCTTGGCTGAGGAATTCCGGGAGTTGGAGTCCGTGTGTCTTAAGGATGCCTTCCTGGTAGGGGAATTCTGGGAATTGAACTCTATGGGTCTTAAGGATGCCTTCCTGGCAGGGAATTCTGGGAGGTGGAATCCGTGCATCTTAACGATAATTTCCTGGCTGAGGAATTCTGGGAGTTGGAATCCATGGGTCTTAAGGCTTCCTTCCTGGCTGAGCAATTCTGGGAGTTGCAGTTCGTGGGTCTTAAGGGTGCCTTAGTGGCTGAGGGAATTCTGGGAGTTGGAGTCCGTGGGTCTAAAAGCTTCCTTCCTGGCAAGGAATTCTGGGAGTTGAGTCCATGGGTCTTAAGGATTCCTTCTTGGCTGAGGAATTCTGGGAGTTGCAGTTCATGGGTCTTAAGGCTTCCTTCCTAGCTGAGGAATTCTGGGAGTTGGAGTCCATTGGTCTTAATGCTTCGTTCCAGGGAAGGAATTCTGGGAGTTAGAGTCTATGGGTCTTAAGGCTTCCTTCCTGGCTGAGGAATTCTGGGAGTTGGAGTCCATGGGTCTTAAGGATGCCTTCCTGGCAGGAGAATTCTGGGAGTTGGAGTCCATGGGTCTTAAGGCTTCCTTCCTGGGCTGAGGAATTCTGGGAGTTGGAGTCCATGGGTCTTAAGGATGCTCTTCCTGGCAGGGGGAATTCCTTTTGAAGAAGGAATCTATGGGTCTTAAGGATTCCTTCTTGGCTGAGGAATTCTGGGAGCTGGAGTCTATGGGTCTTAAGGATGCCTTCCTGGCAGGGGAATTCTGGGAGTTGGAGTCCATGGGTCTTAAGGGTGCCTTAGTGGCTGAGGAATTCCGGGAGCTGGAGTACATGGTTCTTAAGGATTCCCTTCCTGCCTGGGGAATTTGGGAGCTGGAGTACATGTGGTCTCAAGGATGCCTTACTGGCTGAGGAATTCTGGGAGTTGGAGTCCATGGGTCTTTAGGCTTCCTTCCTGGCTGGGAAATTCTGGGAGTTGGAATCCATGGGACTTAAGGATGCCTTACTGGAAGGGGAATTCTGGGAGTTGCAGTTCATGGGTGTTAAGGATTCCTTCCTGGCCGGGAATTCTGTGAGTTCATAGGTCTTAAGGACTTCCTTCCTGGCAGGGAATTCTGGGAGTTGCAGTTCATGGGTCTTAAGGATTCCTTCCGGGCAGGGAATTCTGGGAATTGCAGTTCATGGGTCTTAAGGATTCCTTCCTGGCAGGGGAATTCTGGGAATTGCAGTTCATGGGTCTTAAGGATTCCTTCCTGGCTGAGGAATTCTGGGAGTTGGAGTCCAATGGTCTTAAGGCTTCGTTCCTGGCTCAGAAATTCTGGGAGTTGGAGTCCGTCTGTCTTTACGATGCCTTCCTGGCAGGGGAATTCTGGGAATCTTGGAGTCCATGGGTCTTAAGGAAGCCTTACTGGCAGGGGAACTCTGGGAGTTGGAGTCCATGGGTCTTTAAGGATTCCTACCCTGCTGAGGAATTCTGGGAGTTGGAGTCCATGGGTCTTAAGGTTTCCCTTTATTGGCTGAGGAATCCTGGGAATTCCAGTTTATGGGTCTTAAGGTTTCCTTC